>NW_022146756.1:0-3603 GCF_002938485.1 Sitophilus oryzae | reverse complement strand
AAACTGCGGTGGCTATTTATTTATGACCTTTCGGGAGATCGATGCCTCGAATGCCATTGTGCTTCCGGTCTTTGTTTTTGATCCCGATCCGTTGTGAAGGCTTTATACGATTGGTTTAGGAGGTATTATTGTACGGTTTTCGAACAAATTCGTATCGTTTGTTCGAAAGATATTGATAGTGGAACGAAATTAAAAATTAATTAGAGAAAAAACTATCGATTCGTTGAATAAGTAAGCTAAGAAATGAAATAAAAAGTTTCCAGCATGTGAAATCTAAATGTCATGATGTTCTCTGGATAATTTGTTATAACTAAATGTAAATGTTCTCTACAAAAACTAACCATGGCTTCCTCTACCTCCTTCTTTGTAACTCTCTCATGTGTATTTCATTCTTCCATTACTCTACGTATAGTGCGTATACTCAGTGTAGGTATTAAACAAAATTGGTGAGACTTCACATCCCTGTACTAATATTAATACTAATCATAAATCAACTGGAAACGTTAGTTTTGATTAGACCTCGTACCTAAACGATAATAATAGTTTCATTAAGCGGCTATGTTCACGGACCAGGCCAATTCCATTCGCCCCTCCCCCTCACTCGCTCTAGCTCCCGCTCCATAGCCGCCTGCAATATCTATCTCCAAGATAATATAAGCGATTGTTAATTTCGGTCCAAGTCAAACAACAAGACCGACCCGGTAATCGATGCGGAACACACACTTCAATTGCGCCAAGGCCCTTTGTACTCTCTACTTTGTTCTCTCTCTCTCTCTCTCGCTCTCATCAGGGTGTATGGATTTGACCTCTATTCTGTCGATTCTACGAGCCCAAAAACGAAATAGTATTGCTTCTTAGTCGTATATATTGCGATATTGTACGCTTTGCTGCCGCTGCTCGGGCGGCTCAAACTGCGGTGGCTATTTATTTATGACCTTTCGGGATCGATGCCTCGAATGCCATTGTGCTTCCGGTCTTTGTTTTTGATCCCGATCCGTTGTGAAGGCTTTATACGATTGGTTTAGGAGGTATTATTGTAGGGTTTTCGAACAAATTCGTATCGTTTGTTCGAAAGATATTGATAGTTGAACGAAATTAAAAATTAATTAGAGAAAAATGTATCGACTCATTGAATAAGTAAGCTAAGGAATGAAATAACGAGTTTCCAACATATGAAATCTAAATTTCATGATATTCTCTTGATAAATTGGTAAGTTCTTGATACTTTACGTCATTTAAGTCAAATTTATTATAACTTAATGTAATTGTTCTCTACAAGAATTGTAACACCTTCTTCATTTCAGATTATTTAAACTCCTGTCCTCACCGTTCATTTCTTCCATTACTCTATGTATAATATCCTCAGTGTAGGTATTAAACAGGATTGCTGAGACTTCACATCCCTGTACTAATAATAATACTAATCATAAATCAACTGGAAACGTTTGTTTTGATTAAACCCCGTACACAAACGATAATAATAGTTTCATTAAGCGGCTCTGTTCACGGAACAGGCCAATTCCATTCGCCCCTCCCCTTCAATCGTTCTAGCTCTCGCTTCATAGCCGCCTGCAATATCTATCTCCAAGATAATATAAGCGATTGTTAATTTCGGTCCAAGTCAAACAACAAGACCGACCCGGTAATCGATGCGGAACACAAACTTCAATTGCGCCAAGGCCCTTTGTACTCTCTACTTTGTTCTCTCTCTCTCGCTCTCATCAGGGTGTATGGGTTTGACCTCTATTCTGTCAATTCTACGAGCCCAAAAACGAAATATTATTGCTTCTTAGTCGTATATATTGCGATATTGTACGCTTTGCTGCCGCTGCTCGGGCGGCTCAAACTGCGGTGGCTATTTATTTATGACCTTTCGGGAGATCGATGCCTCGAATGCCATTGTGCTTCCGGTCTTTGTTTGATCCCGATCCGTTGTGAAGGCTTTATACGATTGGTTTAGGAGGTATTATTGTACGGTTTTCGAACAAATTCGTATCGTTTGTTCGAAAGATATTGATAGTTGAACGAAATTAAAAATTAATTAGAGAAAATGTATCGACTCATTGAATAAGTAAGCTAAGGAATGAAATAACGAGTTTCCAACATATGAAATCTAAATTTCATGATATTCTCTTGATAAATTGGTAAGTTCTTGATACTTTACGTCATTTAAGTCAAATTTATTATAACTTAATGTAATTGTTCTCTACAAGAATTGTAACACCTTCTTCATTTCAGATTATTTAAACTCCTGTCCTCACCGTTCATTTCTTCCATTACTCTATGTATAATATCCTCAGTGTAGGTATTACACAGGATTGGTGAGACTTCACATCCCTGTACTAATAATAATACTAATCATAAATCAACTGGAAACGTTAGTTTTGATTAGACCCCGTACACAAACGATAATAATAGTTTCATTAAGCGGCTCTGTTCACGGAACAGGCCAATTCCATTCGCCCCTCCCCTTCAATCGTTCTAGCTCCCGCTCCATAGCCGCCTGCAATATCTATCTCCAAGATAATATAAGCGATTGTTAATTTCGGTCCAAGTCAAACAACAAGACCGACCCGGTAATCGATGCGGAACACAAACTTCAATTTCGCCAAGGCCCTTTGTACTCTCTACTTTCTTCTCTCTCTCTCTCTCGCTCTCATCAGGGTGTATGGGTTTGACCTCTATTCTGTCGATTCTACGAGCCCAAAAACGAAATATTATTGCTTCTTAGTCGTATATATTGCGATATTGGCTCAAACTGCGGTGGCTACTTATTTATGACCTTTCGGGAGATCGATGCCTCGGATGCTATTGTGCTTCCGGTCTTTGTTTTTGATCCCGATCCGTTGTGAAGGCTTTGTACGATTGGTTTAGGAGGTATTATTGTAGGGTTTTCGAACAAATTCGGATCGTTTATTCGAAAGATATTGATAGTTGAACGAAATTAAAAATTAATTAGAGAAAAATGTATCGACTCATTGAATAAGTAAGCTAAGGAATGAAATAACAAGTATCCAACATATGAAATCTAAATTTCATGATATTCTCTTGATAAATTGGCAAGTTGTTGATACTTTACATCATTTAAGTCAAATTCATTATAACTAAATGTAATTATTCTCTACAAACATGAATTATGACCTGTAACACATTTTTTGTAACTCTCTCTTGTGTATTTCAGATTATTTATACCCCTGCCCTCATCGTTCCATTCTTCCATTACTCTATGTATAATATCCTCAGTGTAGGTATTAAACAGTATTGGAGAGACTACACATCAGTGGAATAATAATAATACTAATCATAAATCAACTGGAAATGTTTTCGACTAAATTCGGATCATTTGTTCGAAAGTATTGATAGTTAAATGAAATTAAAAATGAATTAGAGAAAAGAATATCGATTCGTAATTTTTAAAAACTTATTCTGCAGTTTCCTTATAATGTCCGTTTTAAGAGTCCAGGCTTCGCATGCATAGGTAATGACTTGTAGTACACACTACATAGATTTGCACACAGATATACATATTTGAATATAATTGAGATTTTTTCCATAAGTACTCCATGCTAGTTGACCCAGAGATATATTTTATATATATATATA
>NW_022146755.1:26556-45237 GCF_002938485.1 Sitophilus oryzae | reverse complement strand
GGAAGAGGGCCTGTGATGCCGACTGTACCAGAGAGTGTTAAATTGCATCAAAAATATAGAATTTAGATAACTTCCAAGTCTCCCAACACAATTCTTCCGCTACAAAGGGTTGTAATGTATGCGTTCTCATGTAAAACCAAGTTAGATATTTTATTCAACAACTTTTATTAGAAATTGTTAGTATCAATATTATACATCTTTATTTCTGTAATTAATAATTATAATGCCTTGGCGCTCGCACGGCATCATAATTATATTAAAGAATAATCTACCACATTTCGATTGGTAAATGAATCTAAACAGTGCACGTAGAATATTATACCGTGCAATTGCCAAGTTAATATACTTATTACAGAAATAAAAATGTCTAATATTGAAACTAACAACTATAACAAAATTGTTGAATAGGTGCTTCCAGGGAAACTAACTAAAATAACTGACTTGGTTTTACATGAGATCTCACAACTTTTTGTAGTAAAAGAATTACGTTCATTTCTTTTTGTAGTCATCCTCCTATTCTTTTCTCGGGTATTATATTTTTCAAAGTAATGTTGGTAAACGAATTAATAAGCTTTTTAATCATTAAACCAATAATAGAAATCGAAATTAGAAAACGTAAATCCTAAACGTATCTATATTAGAGTACGTCCATAGTGCACCGGCTTCCCGCTCCTCGCTTTATAGTCTAAGATATAGTCTATAGTCTAAAGTTTTAAGACTCTTTGATATATTTTTTACTATGCTCTCTGGAACAGTATGCAGCGTAGAGTTTCCGACTACGAATCGAGGATTCAGAGTTCGAGACCGGGTCAGGGCAAAAACTTTTTTATTTTATTTTCGTTTATATTCTGATAGTAAAGTATTAATTATTTGTTGTTTTTTTAATAACCAGAACCTCTACGTGCTGATCTATGGAGACTCGGTCGGTTTATATTCAATACTAGAATTTAAATGACTAATATCGTTATGTCCTTCCATTCTGGGGAACTTGCTGCGCGACAAAATTTGATTGTATTTTCAAACTTCAAAACAGTTCGATATTTATTGGGACTGAACAGTAGAACTCACTTATTACAGTTGATTACAGTTGAGGGTTGGAACCTTTGGTGTTACACAGCAAAACAAAACACTAAATCACCACAATACACCAAAACACTTTTACTTTTACACTGTATTTAACCAGAACTACTGGCCAGAATTTCTTTAAAAATTTTAAAATACTGACTCTTCTTTCTTTATTCGTTTTTGAATCCGTTTGCTTAATCCGCGAGCACATATCTGCTATTCCCGAAAGGCCATCTCACAACTGTCCACTTAGGAATGCGGAGCACGATCTTTATCTGCCAACTAGTTAAAGGCTCAATACTGTGCAATGCCAAAAAAATGTACAATCATCTGCCTTTGAATATCAAGTCGCTTTCATTCTATCCCGCATTTCGCAAAGCTCTGAAATCATACTTACTGGAGAGAGCCCTATATGCGGTAAACGACTTTTTTGTTGATGTTTAGTCATGAACAATTTTGAATTTTACAATTTTGATCATCTCACCCACTGGTTAAAGGTCTATTATTTAATAATTTATGTTTCTTAAATGATTATATCCATTTACAATTTTCCTATTGTAAAATTTTATTGATACTTTTTTTTTGTGTTCTGCAATGTCCATGTATTAATGTAGTAATTTTAATGACGTAATTTTTTTTGAATTGTATGATATCTCTTATTATTTGTATAATTTTTGTGCTTTTGTTTGTTTTGTAAATGCTTTGTCGATGAAGCTATTTTGGTTTTTTGTACAATAAAGCGTTATTTATTATTATTTATTATTAATAAAAATATAGGATATTCTTTCAATGCGCAGTAGGAACCGCAACGTTTACCGGCACTCAGACGGGCCGCATGCTGTTCCAAAGAGCATAGTAAACGATATATTACAGAGCCAGCTTTCTTAAAATACTTATATTGGACGTTTAGAAATGAGCCGAGCAGGATAGACTAAATTTGGGGGGCGATGAAGTTGAATTGGTTTCAAAAGGGGTAGCGTTGGTAAAACTGTTGAGCGGGTAAAGCGGATAAGCAACAAAAAGGAACAATAATTCAATCCGGTAAAAGCAGTTTAAGCCGGTTGAAGCTGGCTGACTGGCGCACTATGGCCATGCACATACAATTGTTCCTCTACTTTTCACCTTTTAAATTGCTTATACCGGATTGAATTATTATTTCTTTTTGTTGCTTGTCCGCTTTACTCGCTCAACAGTTTTACCATAGCTACCCCTTTTGAAACCAATTCAACTCCCTCGCCCCCAAACTTCTATCCTGCAGCCTATCCTGCTCGGCTGTATGGGCTGGAATCTTTGGCGACTGTCTAGTTGGCCCGTTCTTTCTGGATGGAAATCTAAATGGAAATATGTATCTGGATGTTTTGGAAAATGCCATAAATCCCAGCATTACACAAAAAATTGAGAATGAAGATCACTATGACGAAAATCAACTTGTGTTTCAACAAGATGGAGCTCCTACACACTATGCTGTACGTGTGCGGCAGTATCTTGATAAAACATTTCCCGGTCGCTGGATTGGAAGAAGGGGACCCTTTCTTGAATGGCCAGCTAGGTCACCGGATTTGTCACCTCTGAATTTTTTTTATGGGGACATCTGAAAAGAAAAGTATTCGCGTAGACCCATTAATTTCATGAAGGCGAGTAGTACTTTTTTGTATCAGTTTAATATTAACATTATCACTAGCTAATAAAAAGACACAATAGAACCCCACGGGATAGTCCAATGATGACAGATGACATTCCCGTTTCCTGCAAGCGGTTGTTTAATGGCCACTACCTAAAGTTCAAAATTATAAGCTTACTCAACAGATAGTGTGATAAGGCAAAATTAATATTAGGTTTATAAATATAGGCTCAGTTTGTTCTGCATGTTTTATAAATGTTTTTTGCTTACTTCACCCTGACCTCTATTAATATATCAAAAATAGATTTACATTAATATAATTAAGTGTTAAAAATATATATTTTGCGTATCAAATATTTCTTTCACAAGAAGGTTTTGTGTTCAATATCAATAGTTATAGTAAAAATTTGTATTTATAGTAGATTACCTATAGAATTCTATTATTGCGTATATCTCCAAATTTTTATCGATCTCAAAGAGGTACGAATAGGCAATTAATTCCTTAAAATATCCTTGCCTATAGCAATCAGGAATTAAGTTAATTACTATTTCGATTTTCGATGAAAACCTTAGTTTCTGTTCATTTTCGTGTTCTAAATGTTTAATTTACTAAATATAACGTATTTGGTTAACGATCTGTGTTAATTTAACAGCCAATGAAAATTACAATAGCTTAAAAATCTGTAAATTTCCAATGTACGGATATGTCAGTTCAATATTCGGGATTGTTATTCCATTCTTTACACGCTCTTTCTCATAACTTTCCCATACCTTTTCTTATCTAGAGCAATTGAGATTAATAATTTTTAAATACACATAAAATTTCATTAAACCATTGAATTTGGCACCTTTAAAATGTCGCTCTAGTGCAAGCAACCCATTTTGCTCACTTTTAGCTTCGAAATTGTACATTAGTAAAGCTCTACAAGTTATGCTTTAAGATAAGTTAGATACATATTTTTTAAAGGGTCATAAAGACAAAAATGTAATAATAGGTATTCAGGTGGCTTTTCTAGATTAATAACATTTTATTATTATAAAACTTTTTTTTCTATCTTCTTATTAAGGTGGAATATATTTATATATTTTATTCTTTTCATTTTTATTTCGGTTTTCTCCAAATAATTTCTGAACTGATGCCGATATTTGGGTGAAAATTTTGGTCCGTTTTTTTATGTGAAAAGTTGAATTTATTATTAATTAATACTTGTAGGGGGCGCCACCTACCTATTTTTTAACTGGTTTAATAAAGTGTAATAATTTTGATGCGTACCTACTAAGTAAAAAAATGTACATATGCGCCATTTTTACGTAAAAAAAGTTTCTTGGTAAAAACATGCTAGCTGCTAGTAAAGCTTCATTCAGAACCTCTCGATTAGTGGAATAAATTAGTGGTTTCAATTACACTTTATACTTTTTAAGCTTCATTCAGAACCTCCCACTTAGTGGAATAAATTAGTGGTTTCAATTACATTTTATACTTTTCAATTTACGGTCATTCACAATGTCTAAAAACAAAGTTAAAATTGATAGAATATCCTAGCAACAGCTTGCGGAAGTCAGTTGTATCCATAGAGAAAGCCTAATATTTAGCTTATAAAACAAAAAACTTTTGATTTCTAACCACATTTTCTCTTGACGGATGATAATAAATAGCCAAAATGACATTCGTCGCAAATTTTAAAGAATAATTAGTTGAAAAGTTAAAAGTTTGTTAAGTTTTTCCACTAATTAGCTTTCCATTGAAATTAGAGGAACAAACTTCTACGCTAATTGAAACCATTAATTTATTCCCCTATTCCGAGGTTCCGAATGAAGCTTAATGGGTTTAGAGATATTTGGAATCGAAATAATCAATACATTTGAACATGTTGACTAGATAGTTATTAAACTGAAATCTTACATTTATAATATTCTTGTGTCACAGATTCAACAAAAAAAACTGTTTCATATTTTTTCTAGAAAATTACTTTACAAAAGCAAAAAGTTCCCAAATTTATCATTTCAGTCAAATGACTATCTAGTCAACATGTTTCTTTTTTATCAAAACGAAAAAAATATATTTTTTGTGTAAAAAGGTGTGGAAGTGCATATATTTTACTCGGTACGGACAAAAAGTTATTACTCTTCAAAACAGTTAAAAATCATGTAGGTGGACCTCCTACAAGTATGAGTCATATTGACATCGAAATCAAATTTCTCATGTCCAAAAATACCCAAACACCAATTTTTATCTAAATATCGGTATTAGTTCAGAAATTAAAGAAACTGCATTTCCTGCATTACCCTGCATTTCCGAAGCGAATAATTTTAAAGCATAAATTTATACGAACTTTACTTATTTTTATCTGCAGAATATGCTGCCGAAGTTTTCCGAATACAATTTGGAGTGTCGTGATTGTCCATGTAGTTTTCATCAGGCAACCTTTCTAGATTAGTGAGATTTAATTATTATAGATCTAATTTTATTCTTATTTATTTTCCAATTAATGTAGAAATATTTTATAAATCTTGATTAGGGAAGTATAGTATCTTTGTAGAGCTAAAAATAGATATTTATATTCGATTCTAATAGTATACTACGCGTTCGGGGTGAATTGAAAATATATAATAAAGAAAATATTTTTAATTATGGAAAACCACCACGCCATTGTAATCCTGCAGAAATTCTTGAAGTTGGATTCAATCAAATCATGTGTAGAATAATGTCGATTTTGATTAAAAAAATTTACTATAATTGAAAATTTATCTTAATTGCACATTTTGTGAGTCCACATTTTTAAAAATCGGTTTAAATATTACTGCATTATCGGTTGTTTCCATTTTATCCATCAATTTAATTATATTAATGGAAATAATTTTAAATTACATCCAACAAATTTAAATTAATGAGATATTTTTACAGGACATACGACATACCGTACGACGCCAAGTAAAGTACGAGCCACTTTTGAGATGCATCGGTATATCATAAATTGAAAATGGAATAGCTTGGAGTAAGATTATTTATTAGACAATTGTAGATTGATTAAAAGTCCCCAAGAATTTCTTCATATACAGTGTCACAGATAAAGTCCCCATCAGTCTTTGCTTATTTGGTTTAGATTAAAAATGGCATAAGGAAATTTAACATGTCGCTTTCGGGTATCTGTCAAATTTGACATTTGAAGTAATAAATGCGTAAAAATTGAGTCTAGCCGAATTTTGAAAAACTTTGAAAAAATTTAAAAATTGGTTCATTATTAATTTAACATCAGTGTATCAATTTTTGGACAATTATATGATATTTTTTTATTTATTACTTATAGCAGCCGATTCTCGTGATACAAGCAAACATATCTGATGCAAGCCCGTTTTTCAGTCATGAGTTAAATATTTGGTACAAATAATTTTTTTATGAAAAGTGAATAAATCTTTTATATATCGAAATGACATCGTTCTTACACGCTTTTGTCTCTAATTATTAAAAAAAGTATATATTTTCTTTAAAAATCAAGCCCGATTTTATAAAAACTATTTTTATAATGACTTTTTTAGGGGAAATCAGGGTCTGGCAATAGTGCGTCGGGCATCTGTAGCTCCTAAAATAAAAAACTTAGCAATCTTGTTTAAGTGCAAACCTAAAGTACGTATTAGGATGTATTTCAGGAAAATAATTTAACCTCTATCATTGTCCTCTTTCAAATTGATTAGAAATGAATTATTTTTTACAAACATTATTATTTATATTACAATCTCCATATACATATGTCTGCAATTAAATATATTTCCTCCAAACACTTAATGATAAACGATATTATATACCTGTTGAAGTGATATACTATATTTGTTATATTTTACCAATTAACTAATAACACTAAAGAGTTTACATATAAATTTTAATAAGTCAAGACAAAACGTGTCTCATACTTTGCAAAGTTATGAATAAAAATCAGACAAAAGAAACCAAAGCAGCCGATTCTCGTGATACAAGCAAACATATCTGATGCAAGCCCGTTTTTCAGTCATGAGTTAAATATTTGGCACAAATTATTTTTTTATGAAAAGTGAATAAATCTTTTATATATCGAAATGACATCGTTCTTACACGCTTTTTGTCTCTAATTACTTAAAAAAAGTATATATTTTCTTTAAAAATCAAGCCCGATTTTATAAAAACTATTTTTATAATGACTTTTTTAGGGGAAATCAGGGTCTGGCAATAGTGCGTCGGGCATCTGTAGCTCCTAAAATAAAAAACTTAGCAATCTTGTTTAAGTGCAAACCTAAAGTACGTATTAAGATGTATTTCAGGAAAATAATTTAACCTCTATCATTGTTCCATTTAAAAAAAAACGAAGCAAATTTATTTTATATTTTAGAAAGTTTGGCGTAGAATTTTAAACATTCTGTATGATTTAAGATTACTATATTTATAGCAAAGTAAGTACAGACCATCTAACATAAATACCTAATATAGTTTTGATTTCCGGAGAGTTCTTGTATTTTTAATAATTTTTTTAAGAAAGGCTGAAAAATATATATTTTTTATTTATTTATTAATATCTCTGAAACTATTGAAATATATCTACTCGTATCTTACGATTATGTAAAGTGATCTGAAAGGAAGCCAAAAATGCAATAAGATAGAAGGCGTTCCATTTAAAAAAAATCATCCCGATCCAAATATTGTCCTGAAATACATCCTAGTACATACTTTAGGTTAGCACTTAAACAAAATTTTCAAGTTTTTTTTATTCTAACGGCTACAGATGCCCGACGCACTATTGCCTAACCCTGTATATATAAACAAATAATTTTGTAAGTAATCAATATTTTTTAATAACGGTTATTTTAAAATCTAAAAAATGATTCAAAATAATCAAAGAAAGGCAAGCTGATAATAAAAAAATAAAATTTGTCTATTTTAGAAAAAATCACAAAATTAAAAGTCAAAGATTTATAAAAAAACACATTTATTAAAATAAATTAGTAGAATATTAATAGAATAATTTAGTTACTTAATCGAATATTAAAGACTGAAACCAAGTTAAATACGAAGAAACATTTTTTTTCGCCATAACTTTGCAGGGTTTGGCTCACGTTTTGACTTATTAAAATTAATATGTATGGTCCGATCGAGATCTCGGTCTCGTTCTCGGCATAAAAAGGCCGTGATTATCAGCCACAACCCAGACTGCTCACGATCGTCAAATTAGCTTAATTTTGAGCGTAAAGTTTTTATGTTAGGTTAGGTTTAACAGAATCGTGCTTTTATATAAATTATTCGTATATCCTACTAATAAGTAAGATTTGTGTGTAATTATTCACCTCCATACAGAGTTCTGAAACCAACAGCTTATACATTTCTAGTCTGCACCACCAGCAAGCGTCTCTAGCAAACAACTATTCAGAAAGAATATGATGAAACACTGCATAATTTGAAAGGATGCAATGCTGAAAAATTACTTTTTGAGCCTATAACATAGACTAAAAAAGTAATTTTATTAGTATTAGTAATTTTAATTAAAATAAATTACTAGGATATTAATAGAATAATTTAGTTACTTAATCGAATATTAAAGATTGAAACCAAGTTAATTATTAATTAATTTAAAAGTAAATGTAAATATCAAAAATAAATATCTTTTATACAGGGTGAGTGTTAATTAAGTGCAAATATTTTCAGGGCTGGTAGATCTCGATAAAAGAATTCGAGGAGAATGCGATAAGAGGAGAATATAACCGAGATAAAAAAATATTTTTTCGCTTAAATTTTGAGAATTGCTGGATCTTTGATTTTGAGAATCGCTGGATATTTGTACTTATCTAAGACTCACTCTTTATAAATAAGTATTTTCATAAAGTGTCTCAAGAAATTAAAATTAACAATCTTCAGTATTAAGTAACAGGTTTATGTGAATTTTGTCGAAAAAAGAAATTGAAAATGTAATTTTCGAAAAAAAATTAGATTTTTATTTAATTTTCAGTTACAAAAAAATACATAATATTTTGATAAGATATCAACATAGGTAGTAGATTAAAATGTAGGGGGAACAAAAAACAGAAAAAATCTAAAGGTTCTCAAAATTTAAATATATTGTATAAAATTTTCCAAGTAAAATAACTCGGTTATTTTTGGTTTTTATTTGAAAAAGGGTAAAGAGAAAATATGTTTCTTTTTATCGAGATTTGCCCGTCCGGAAAATATTTGTACTTATCTAAGATTCGCTTTGTATAACAACAGACACTACATATTGCGCTAAAATGCATCAAATTTAAGTAACTTTATGACACGTATCTATGGGGATATCACAATAATCTCACTGTTACTCCACATCAACAAGGGCCACTTTTATAAACACTCTAAATTAATAAATCTTGACTATAATATAATCATAGCACGGCAAGGCAGTACGTTATATTCTCGCAAATATTTTCGGTCTACGCGCTTAAATAGGCAGCTTGTTGACATCATGCGGCGCAAATGAATGAAACTCAAGTTTTCGTGCAAAAATGGTCATTATATACAGAGGAATATTATCGCAAATTGGGGCTGGCAAATTGATTAGAAATGAATTATTTTTACAAACATTATTATTTATATTACAATCTCCATATACATATGTCTGCAATTAAATATATTTCCTCCAAACACTTAATGATAAAACGATATTATATACCTGTTGAAGTGATATACTATATTTGTTATATTTTACCAATTAACTAATAACACTAAAGAGTTTACATATAAATTTTAATAAGTCGTAAATTTTAATAAAACGTGTATATCCTACCCTGCAAAGTTATGACAAAACAAAAAACAATGTTTTCTTCGTTAGATAAATCTAATATCAGATGATATCGATATTGATAGAAAATTAATTTTTCATCGTATATTGGCAAACTATAAAGGGTGTTCGATTTAAATTAACACGTTATTGACATTTCAAGCTACCGTTAGTACCTAATTACTCTAGTTTTAAACTTTAGATAGACAAGTTAGTGAGTATAATACCAGTTATAATATAATAGATAATCTTCATCGAATGACATATATAATCCTGTATGTTACTAATTCAATGTTCAGTTTTATCCATATTATACCTATTTTAAAAGAAAAATATATATAACTTTGTTAAATATTTTTTTATTTATCTTTGTTTTGAAGTTTGTATTTAATGGTATATTTTATCTCATATTGTATTTTAAATTTAAATTCTTAATTATAATTAGTGTTTTATTTAGTTTTTGTTACGTTTATTATTTATGTTCACATATATTTTTTATGGAGGGGATAAATCCGCAAAAGACACCCGATGTTGGATGGTCGTGGGCAATTCGAGTTTTACCGACTAAAAACCCCTTTGCCAATCCATGCTCCACGCTGGAACTGCTCTCGCATTACTTCAACGTGGTAGCTGGCTTACTATTCTACTTGTCCAGATGTTTCAACTTCCTATTCCTTGGTCCTAATGATCGTCCGTATAACATTATAGGTCATGTTTCATTCTTTTTCTTCTCCATTATGTCCAAGACAAAGTTCTCCAGAGTAAACCGCCTCCCCAGTTCCTTCTCATATATCTCTCTTGCGTCGTGTCTTGCCATTTAGGACAGACAAAAATCGTGTCTTCAGCATCATCTATTGCTTCACAGTATCTACAAATCTCCGTATTTGATCTTTTTCCTTTATATAGAAATGCATTGAAGCAGCCGTGCCCTGAGAGGGCCTAAGTGAGATTAGTAGTCGACCTCGCCGTAGCGCCTATTCTGCCAGTTGCTAATGTTTGTGATGATCCTATGTGTCCATCGGCCTGTTGTACTCAGACCTGCAGCGCTCCTGCCAATTGGCCCTTAGGGAATTTTGCGCCGTGGCTCTGTTCTGTCCGTTGTATATTTTGGCTCTTTCATTGATAAGGAGGTCTATGGGTGGTATTGCAGCTATCACTCCGAATGCCTCAGCTGAGATTGTCCTGTAGGTCCTAGTTACTCTAATGGACATTAGCCTCTGAACTCTAGTGAGTTTCCTGGTAAGTACCTTATTATTCGTTGCGTTATTCCACACTGGTGCAGTATAGAGTGTCTGGGATTGCATTACACATGCCAGTGTTTTCCTTTTAGATTCGGAATTCATTCGGCTATATTTGGCATAAGTCTGGAAAGGATGAACATTGTTTTTCCGCGCTTTTTCTATGGTACGGTGTACGTGTATGGGGAAAGTGCCAGACTGAGACAGTTTTTGATTTTCACATCTATGTTACAATCAACATATATCTATAATTATATTCCCGTGAATTAAATACTCTAATATTAATTTAATATAACTAAAAATTATAAATATTATTGTTTTATTATTTACAGTGTGTGAAATTAATATATAAAGTAAAGTAATAATAATTCTTAAAATAATAATAAAATTTAAAAATGTAAAAAGAGAGATATAAAAGAAATTTAAAAAATACGAAAATAGAAATAGTTATAATTACTTAACATTAAAATTTTGATTATATTTTAAGATTTTACTTTTAATTATTTTTAAATTAATTATTATAATCATATTTTATTTTATACTTTTAAATTGATATATTTTATCAACATTAATATTGGTTAGGAATAAAATTAAATGACTAATAAAATATGTTACACGTCTGTTTATATGATATTCTATATTTATTAATTCACAGTTAATTAAAAACAATAAAGCGTTATATCATAATAAGACAAAACGTGTCTCACACTTTGCAAAGTTATGAATAAAAATCAGACAAAAGAAACCAAAGCGCGCGTCTTTAGTTTCTATTTAACTAACCCAAACTCATATTTTAGGGGATCTAATTAATTTTATCTCATGGAATGACGTAAATATCCTTGTATATTAATAATTAAATCTTTATCAATTTCTAGTCTACTATTCCATATTAGACTTTGTTGAACATTTCTTATTTATCTCTTTGTTTTAAAGTTTCTATTTAATGGTTGTAGCTTTAAAGGATAAAAGTTTTCTTATTTTTATATTTTGTTAAATATTTCTTTTGGCGTATAAACTTATCATAAATTATTATTTATTTTAGTTTTATCGCAGATTCATATCTTATTACACTTCCAGATTTTATTTCTGTAGTTCCTAACTTAAACATGCTCGATAATAATATTATAATGTGTTATAATGTGTAATAAAATATCTTCTTGTACTGACATTAATTTTGAAAATTTACAGAACCTTACGATCAAAATTATTACTGGTGGTTATCAGAAGTGTAATCGATGGTCAGTGATACATCTCACTGAAAGGCGGTGTAAATTTTATAATTATAGACAGAAATAGTCGAAGAGTATATTTTAATTCAAAACTCTCATTTTTAATTCAAAACCCTGAAAAATCATTTCCTACCACATTCAAACAAATTATTATAATATTAAATAAAATAAAAATTATGCTTATTAAACTAATCTAAGAACAAAGTTAATATAAGTTATATATCTCTAATAAGAATCACAATTGAAAGGTGTTTTATACGAGAGTAATTATTTGTTATTACTACAACTTCCAATGATTACAATTTTTATTGAGTTGATATACAAACGTAACGGAGAAATTTTTGGTCAAATTTAAAGTGTTATATTTTTTGTTATTTTTAGCCCTATTTTCATGAATTTTTATCAACCTGTACATAATTACGAGTATATCAACTTTAATTTGTAAACTCAATTTTTATAAACTTTAGTATTTGGCATATTATACAGGGTTAATCCAGGAGTTGTTTTGCAATAATTTCGTGTGTAAATTTTATTAAAATATAATTTTACGGTAAGAACCATGTCTCCTGAGCATTTTGTTTTTGGATTATGTCAATATATATGCCTTGGTTAATTTTGAAGAGCGAAATGAACTTGACACCAATAATTTGCAATTTTTTCAGTTATCATTTTATCAAGTTATTTTTCAATATGGCAAGCCGGCTTTGGTGATTATTGTGAACTATAACTACTATGAACTGCCCATCATGTTCGACGTTTAAGACATGCTTGGCAGAAGGGTTAGAGGTCGCGAAGCGATACCAGCTTCATTAAATGAACTTCGCTTGGTTCTTAAAGAAGAACGGGAAAGCATAACGCAATATGATATATGCAGCCTCAATGACAGTGTGGACGGACGTATAAAGGCAGTTATAACAGCCAAGGGAAGCATTGCAATGTATTAGGATATTTTTACAAATTTTTTCTGTTTGTATACTAAGTATTACAGATGCTTTCTTTAATATCGTTAGTTCTGTTATCGTTATTAATGTTTATTAAAACCAGGACTGTATCGTTAGTCTTTAACTTTTTTTTATATTTAGTATAAAGTATCAATGCAGCGTAATATGACATTACGACAATAATCACCAAAATCATCTCGCCATATTAAAAAATTAAATCAAAAAGTAGTGATAATTGAAAAATTGCAAATTGAGCGTGATCAGTTCATTAAAAAATCGCTCTCAAAAATTACCCAAAGGATGTATTGACATTAATCATAAAACAAAATGCTCAGGAGTCATGGTTCTGACAGTAAAAGTATATTTAAGAAAATTTACACACGAAATTATTGCATAGGGTGTTTTTAAAATTAAGGTAAAAAACGACCTCTCGAATAACCCTGTATAATATGCCAAATACTGAAGTTTATAAAAAAAATTGTTTACGAATTAAAATTGAAATAATTATATACAGTTTGCTAAAAAATCATAAAAATAGGGCTAAAAATAACAAAAATAAAACACTTTAAATTTGACTTGACTTAATTTGAATTTTTCTCAGTTGCGTTTTTTTTCATCTGAGTGTATTATTTGAAATGAATATTGATTGATGGTTAGCAGTAAATATTAAATAATTAATAAAAAGATATTACATACCTGTTGAAGTGAGACAGCATATTCCTGAGTTCTCCGATTAACCAAAAGCCACTGAAAAGTTTTAGAGGTATTTATACCAACATTTTAATAATATTTATAAAACGTGCCTCATACTCTGCAAAGTTATGACTAAAAAAATCGAGCAAATGAATCCAACGTTCGTATTTTCTAAGGTAATACTAATGTCAAATGATCGATCTTATAGAAACAACCAAACCAAACATAAAGTTAATAGATATAAAAAGGGGAATCGCGTGTTTCAATCCATAATTGCTAAGCCGCATTTAACTGCGGATCATGCAATACGGTTTAGTCGTAATTTATAACGTATTTGTAGAAGGGAATTGATGTTATGGCTTTGTTTATTACCTCGTTGATGCCCAAAGTTAACCTTGGCAATATTTCTAACAATTTGTAAACGGTTAGGTTATATTTAGTTTACATAGTTGATTATTTTCACCCTTAGTTAGAAATAATATACAAGGTGATCCAAATTGTATTCAGGGAAACTTTGGCAGTATACTCTAGCGATAAAATAAATAAAAAAGGTTCTTAAAAATTTATGTCCTAAAATGCTTTGTTTCGGTGATACAGGAAGTAAAAGTTTCATTTTAGTTCAGTTTTTTCCAAATAATTTCTAATGTTAAATATTTTCCAATTTCTAATTGGAAAATTTGTGTCTGGGTATTCTCCAATTTGTAGGGGTGCCACCTACATTTTGAACTGATTTGAGAGTAATAACTTTTCGTCCCTACCTGTATAAACCTTCTGCTTGAAAAAATGTACATTTCGCCGTTTTTTTACGTAAAAAGGCCTCTAGGTAAAAGTCGTTACGACTAACGGTTCTCAAGATATTTGGAATGTAATACATGTCATTATTGACAAAAAATAAATATGTTGACTAGATAATTATTTGACTGAAATTGTGTGTTTCAAAAAACATGTGCCATCTCTCGTGGGGAGATTTCTCAGGTAAAAATAAGATTTATCTCTCATATCAACATAGGTCCGGTTCTGCTTTGTTTCGTAGCTACAGGTGTTAAAATATTAATAATTTTTTGATTTGTTATAATTTTCTTCCAAGTACTTTTAGCGATTCGAATGAAATTTTGAGGGTAAAAGTTACTATAAGTGCTACATATTTTAATGCTAAAAAAATGTCGATAAACTCACCAGGGACGTGCATATGCGTAATCACTGGAATATTTAAAATAAACGTGCGCCACTAACTTTTCTCTTTTGATATCAAAATTGTGTAGGCAGTTTAATGCCAATTAAAAGTTATCTCTTGATATTTTGTTGAATTCGGCCTCCTTGGTGAAATAAACACAATTTTATTAATCACAATTAATAAAATTAAAATAAAAATAAAATCAATAAATTATATATTTTACGTAATTCATTATTAAATATTATTACTATTAGTTATTATTACTATTAGTTATTATTACTATTAGTTATTATTACTATTAGTTATTATTACTATTAGTCCAACCTCAATTTCAAATAAAAAAATCGTATTTAAAATAATTACGTCTTGTAACATCTTGTAACTAATAAAACTATGCATTTCCATACTCATATTTATATAGGAACTTTTTTTCATATTTTTTATAAGGAATCAATGAGTACGTGTTTAAAACTTTTGCAAATTAATGATATTCGACATGATTTTAATTTTTTTAAAGGTTGCTATTATATAGTCTTGTTGATCAAGGCAAATTAATAAAATTGCGTTTATCTCATCAAGGAGGCCGAAATCGACAAAATATCAAGAGAAAACTTTTAATCGGTATTAAACAGCTTACACTATTTCGTTTACAAGAGAAAAAAAAGTCAGTGGCGTACATGCTTTTTTTTAAATATTCCAGATAACCCATATGCACGTCCCTGGTGAATATGTCGACACTTTTTAGCTTTAAAATATGTCGCATTTATAGCCACTTTTACCTTGAAAATTTGATTCGAAACGCAGTAAAAAGTACATGGAAGAAAATTATAATAAATTGAAAAAATATTAATTTTATAATAATATATTTTTAAAGTCTTAATGTTTTTTCTTTCTAAGCTACGAAACAAAGCGAAATCGGACCTATGTTGATAGAAAAAAATAATCTTATTTTTACGTGAGGAATCTCCACACGAGAGATGGCATAGGTTTATTGAAACACCCTTTATATTTGTGAACTTTTTATTTTTTTAAACGAATCAAATTTTTTTTCTAGAAAACAAATATAATGAAAGAGTTTCTGTTGAACCTTTGGCACAAAAACATTTAATATTTAGGATTTCAGTGTAATAGCCAAAAAATCGTGATAAAAATGAAATTCTAAACCCTGTATCTCCGAAACTAAGCGTTTTATACATAAATTTATACAAACTGTTTTACTTTTTTCGGATCACTTTTTATAAATGGATACATTACTTTCATTACTGTACTAACTGAGTGATATATGGATTGTGACGTTTTCTTGATCCAAGTCCTGTTAATTATCACTCTATATAATTTATAATAAATTATGATAACATATGAAAGTAAGATTAAACTCCGACATTTGAAAAGTGTTTCTAATAATTTATTATTATAAGTCAATTATTTTATTTAACGTTCAATATTATTGTATTCAGAATATTTGAACTTTATAAAATGTAATCATTAAATTATTTCATTGTGTTTAAGATTGTTGTGATATTATGTCATTACTTGACTACATAATGGATAACAGCATTAAATAACAATTTTTTGAAATTACTTGAGAAGATTCAACATATAAGATAAGCTAAAAATAACCATTAAAGTGTATAGAGGGTGTAGAGATCTTTTATTTGAAATTATCAATTATTCCTTTAAATAGGTAACTATTACTAGAAGTTAATCTTTTGATAATAATTGGAAGATGTGAGCAGTGGAAGACTTATCACTATCACAAAAATATTAAGCCTTACTATAAAAAGAATAACCATCCATATAACAAATCACAAGTCTATGGAGGAACATCCTTATGCTTGATGTACGATACATAAACTGATTTCTTTTCACTATCGTTCGCTTGTTTGTTATATTTGCCTCGCTATTGTCTCTATGTTTGTTTCTCTATACTTCTTTTATAATAGCAAGCAACATTTTAATAATTTTATATTTTTAAATTCTCACCATTTTGACAAAAGTAAATAAAAAGTAATAAATATTGTGTTGGGTTTGATATTTGGTTGATATCGAAATATATACCGTATGATCGAAAAAAAACGGAGTCCAGTTGGCTTTCCACAGCGATCTTCATTTCATAGCCGTCGCTGACGCCGTATTTTTTTCGATCATATTGTATATAATAAACAATATATAATTATTTTAATGTTACAATTTAATATTATATTTTAAGTTAGTATTCTTTAAAATAAAAATTATTTCGTGCTTCGTACCATGAAATCGTTAATAGTAAACTTAATCTATAAATAGAATTTTCCGACTTTTAAATAAACAAATAAAAAATCATCAAATATTTATTTAACAGTATTTTTAAAAATATAATAAAATGTTTCAATAAAATAATGGTTTATTACAAATATTTCTTGTATAGCTGAAAGACACAAAACGAATAAGTTACAATATTACCCTTCCATTATGGCTTAAATGTCATCCTCGAAAACTATATCATATTTCATTTCCTTATAACTAGGTTTAGCATGCAATTCGTACAACTTGGTCTTTTTATCGTCGACGTCTAAAATAATAAAATATAAAACGTATTATTTGGGGCAAAACATTCTGTCAGTATTGTATTAGGAAAGAAGCACAATTTTGTATAGTTCAATTTAAGCGTGAACAGAAGACCACAAAAGGACACATTAATTTCGTTACTGCACTAACTGAGTGATCTATGGATCGTGACTTTTTCTTGGTCTGAGTCCTGCGAATTATCACTCTTGTTGCTGCTAGTTTCTCTGTGTGCGCTCTCTTGCCTCAATCGGTCTAAGGCCTCGTGATTTCTGATCGCAGGCAAACTGTTTCTGTATTTGAACTTGTCATTCTCGGGTCTCGGCTTGCGTGCCTGCCTACTTCCATATCGTAGAAGTCGATTGGTCTTGGAATCTGGTGGTAATACCTAAGAAATGGCATATTAAGATAATTGTACCTATGAGTTACTGTAAAAATATATTGTCATATTCATAAATATAACGGAAGTAAAAAAGCAGACTGAGCAAGCAAAAGATGGATATCGTAGGTTTTAACTGGAAAGTATACAAACTAATCAAATGTCACTTAATGGAGAATCATATTTCATCTAGAATCTGGAATCATATTAATTACAATCCAATTGGACTAAAAGCTACAAAATTTGTTAGTGGTGTATACAATATATATACAAACAAAAATAATCCTTTTTTGTGTAGATTTTTTTCGTGTGGCCAGAAACCCAGAAGTCTTTTGAAGATAACATAATTTTTATCGTTGAAGACAGAACATTCACTTAGAAAACTAATTATAGCATTTAACAGGTAAACAATAATATGGTATAGAAGCACTGTATCAAGCACTGTATATTAGGAGTATATAGATAGAAAATTTATTCGTATACAGAGTGTCTTAAATAAGTGCAAATATTTTTAGGGTAGTATATTTAACCCCAAAAACACGCCTATGAGTTTTTTTCGCGAAACAAAAAATTAAAAAAAAAATTTGGGAATTTTGAAAATTTTGGATTTCTTTTATTTTTAGTTAAAAAAAATATTTTCATAATATGGAAACATAGGCAGTAAATTAAATTTACAAGAAAGAAAACCCAGAAATGATCCAGTGGTTCTCAAAATGGAAGAGAAAAAAAAAATCATTTTTTGGGAATTTTCCAAAGTAAAATGGGTATCTCTGTTATTTTGCACTTATTTGTGGTAAAATATGTTTCTTTTATCGAGATCTGACCGTGCATATGCCCTATCTTTTTAATTTACGTCCTATTGAAAAAACAGTTTGTTTTTTAAAAAAAAAAAAAAAAAGTTTTAATTTTTGCGGCGTGAACAATAAAAATACACTCTATAGCGGGTGTTTCCCCAAAAGGTGGCTCTATAATTTATTTTTATTTTGTAAAAAAGTAAAAGTTAAAAACTCTAGCAATGCGTGGCACT
>NW_022146755.1:0-9720 GCF_002938485.1 Sitophilus oryzae | reverse complement strand
TTAAACATTGCTTGCTACGTTTCAGTTACGTATTGCTAATTTATCTGACCCAAAATACATATTTACCTATTAATTTCTTGAATAGTTATTTTCCACGAATTAATTAAATCTTAGAAATTTTAGAATTAAAAGTAGATATTGATACTATGTTTCATAAATATTCGATAATAAAAATTTGCGTAAAGGAAATTTGTAAAAAGGATAAAAAATTAAAGAGATATTTTAAAACTACAGTGATTATATACGCCTTTATTGTTTAAGGTTGTTATCCACATTTATATATCTTCATGTATGATGTTGAAGTAGACAGACGCTAGCAATAGATGTTCAGTTAACCTCACTAGAACGGAACTTCAAATGTCATTGTGCCGTATATACATATAAAATTTTTTGGATTTTAATAAAAATGACAGGGCTCTTATTATTACAGTGTGTTGTGGTGGAATTAGTGTTTTATTTTGCCAAAAGAATTTTCCACTTAAAATAATTAAATGACCAATAGAAATAGTGTACAGATTATACGAAAGCTCTGACGCTTGATTTTGTTTGGGTTTTGTTCTAGTTGGTGTTTTAGATTTAATTGATTGTTGTAACAGTTGGTTGTCTAAGGTGTCACCGCGTTCATGTGCCGGCGGTAGGGCATCCACGTTTCGATTCCATATAACAAAGTGGGGATTATTATTGCTCTGTACACCACACAAGTTTTTGTTTTATGCTCAAAATCACTTGATTGTTATGATCAATCTTGGTTTTGTGATGATTTTCTGGGGGGATAAAAATAATATGTAAAGGTGGAAAATATTTTAAAAACTAATTGTGATAAACCTTTTAGGACACTTGACCACCCTGTAATATTCTTTGATAGGATTTTACTTTTACATATCAGTAGTAGCAGGCAATGAATATACAGTAATCGGATTTTACCTTTACAATTGGTGGTAATTTGCAGTGCCATTTAATGAAACTGAAGCTTTCTATCGAATAGACTAAAACATAAAAATGGTACATATTGTCTAATTTTGTCCCACCTCTTATTATTCGCCAAGTTGGCTGTTTACCCCAGCGAGTGGTAATGTAAACTTCTATGTTTTCTATTGACGAAACGTGGAAAAAAAGACGGCGGCTGGCTCGTGACGTAATAGCGCCGCGACGCATTTAAAAATGGTTACTGACCGTCGCTTGGATTTCGCCTTTGAGGAGTCCATCTCAGTAACTTTTTTAACGGAACCAAGGAATAATCGTCTTGACATGCATTACGACGCGTGTCCAATTCTTGGACGGAACATTTATTGCCCTCAAGGTAGAATTAATTGTGAATTATTAGTGCCACATCATTTCATCCAAAGGGTCGATTAATGTTCCTGGCCAGAGGTAAGGATTTTCGTAAACATAACTGGCTTTTACTAAACCTTTTTTTTATAAGGGTTAGCGCATTGCAATTTGTAGTTATTTATATTTTTTAGTAAAATTAATGTAAGTACTAATTACTGTACCGGTTGTCCCATTTTGGTTGAAATCATACGTTATCTCCATTATTAGTAAAGATAGGAGAAGGCGGTTTGCACAAACCTGTTCCACTTTTTTTTGTCAAACTGAAGATGATGCAAAACAAAATTTTCATAGCCCTCTTCGTTTCTGAGCTACAGGATCTTTCCCAAAATTTTGCAATTTGAGACATCCCCTGTATCTCTGTTATTGTTAAAGGTATCGAGAAGGTGAAAACTGTCTAATTTGGCGTAGTCTGTTTCTCTACAAAAATATTTTTGAAAATATGAACTAAAGTTATGTTTTTTTTTTCAAATGGAACACCCCGTATATTTGTAAATTATATGATATTTCTTGCTATGAGCTTCTCAAAAATATATATCACTCTATACTTATTTTCACTATTTACTGCAATATTTAAAATATATCATTTTCTAGCTTAATTCGGTTTTTTTTTACGGATTCTGAACCGTTCTAGAACTGTGATACTCATGCGCAGAAGAACGTATAAAGAAATTATTAAATTTACGCATGTGCTGTCTAGTTCTAGGACGGTTCAGAATTGGTAATAATAAGAACCCGAACAAAGCTATTTATTAGTAGGCCCTGATATATATAAAAAAAATCAAATTGGTATTTACTAAAATAGTCATACACGTATTAAAATTTTATTTGGGATGAACTTTTGAACTGTTACCACTGAATCTGTGAATATATTTTTCTTTTTTTTATAACGGAATTTATTATAATAGGATGGGGTTTGCAAATATCTAAAAGCTTGCATTATTACAGCATTTTTTAGGTGTTCGACATTGTTGTAGTTGCCACGATTATATATTTCATATTTCAAAAATCGGACAAATCCGAGAATCGGTGAGGCCATCATGTGGGTTCATTGGTTCCAATTTAATGATTTGAGGAATAGTAATTTAACAAAATTCTAATATTTTCAAAGTTGTGAGGGGGAGCCCCATCTTGTTAAAAGTACCTATATTTCAGGTAAATTAGCTAAAAGAATATCTAAAATTTCCGGTACAATAGCTTCCAAGAGTTACAAATAGCGGTAGAGAGTTAAGTTTCCCTAATATATAAAGAATTTATTAGTGGCTCTCAAAATAAAACAAGAGACAAATAGCAGTATACTTTTAATAATTCTTCAGTTTCTTTTATTATCAATCATGGCCTACTTATAAATATGAAAAATTATTATTTTTTTTTAATATTGCAGTATATAATGAAAATAAATATAGAGTGATATATATTTTAGAGAAGCTTATGGCAAGCCAGATCATAAATATAATTTATAAGTATACACTGTTCCAATTAAGAAAACATAACTTTAGTTCATATCTTCTTTTCGTAGAAAAACAGACTACGTAAAAAGTTCTACAATAAACAGTTGTCGCCTTCTCGATAGCTTTAACCATAAAAGAGATACAGGGGGTGTCCCAAATTGCAAAATTTTCAATAAGACCCTGTAGCTCAGAAACGAAGAGGGCTATGAAAATTTTGTTTACGGCATCTTCGGTCTTACAAAAAAGTGGGACAGGTTTGTGCAAACCGCACCCTTCTATCTTCACAATCTTCACTAATAATGGAGATACCGTACGATTTCAACCAAAATCGGACATCCTGTACAAGTGGATCTATGAACCAAGGATATTGTTGATAGTAAATAAAATAACACCTAACCAACTGTTACTATTAGTTTATAGCTGATTGTGAACAAAAAAAAACTAATTTTTAATATTTTGTGTATAAGGGCGGATTCTCACGACTCGTGTACTTGGCAAGTACGCCAATATTTGCGTACTTGGCAAGTATACTATCTTTGTAAACAACATTTTTTTGCATCAAACTTGGCGCTAGAGCGGCGCGACGAGTGACAAATAACCGCTCACACAACTCACACAACATGGCAAGTAAATGCCAATAACATATGTTGGTCCAAGTACACGAGTCGTCATAGTCCGCCTTAAGCTTAGTGAATGTAATCGCTTCAATGATTACATAGAGTAAACTATTGTCATGGACAGTATCGGATACGTGATATGTTTGGTAAATCTCCACCGTATATTTTAATATAGTCCTTCCTATACGATAACTATATACACGGCAGAATAATGACAGTGACAGTTAATGTCCGTAATTTTAATTCAAAGGTAATTGCACTTTCTGCCATTTTTTGGATGTCATCTGTCGAAATCCTTGGACAGTCCATATTTCTGTAAGATATTTATTATCTAAAACAGCATACAAATGAGGCGTCAAGTTGCAAAACCAGCCTTATCCATTTAAAAAATATGGCCTAATGACATATATTCATAGTAGCGCCTCTGTGGAATGGGAAATTTACATAAACATAGTCCCAAACTGCAGTTCCTATATAAAATTCACTACAAATTACTTTACTGCACCAAAGTCTATCTTATCCACTTACACTTGCTTTTTATTGTTATTATTGTTGCAGTTGCAAATTGTCATTATCCCGAATTTTTTCATAGGCATTTTACACAATTATAATATTACTACTTAACCATTTCAAATCCTTACCCAAATTTAATAAAATAAAATATCTAATAAATCAAGTTAGGATGCAAATATCTTGCTGTACCAAAACCGCCTGTCCAAAACCCACAACATGCATCATACTGCAACAAAACCCGCCTTATCCGAATTATTTATGTGTTTTTTCTCTTTAAAAAATAAAGATTAATGTTTGTTTCTAGAAAAATCAGATACAAAACAATGATTCCACTCAATGAACAAGTTTTTTTGTAAAATAACGCTTCAAATGTGCGCTAAAACAATTTTTGCTATTATCTCGATACAACGTTTTTGGGATAAGATGGGTTTTGCAATTTGACGCCTCAAATATTGATAAGATGTACCGGTAATAATACTTGGATTTTCAAAACTTTTAATTTCTACTTTTAAAAAACCAAGAAATAATTTTTTCCATGATAAAAAATAATTTTCGAAATTTCATCAGGTACATGAAAACTAAGCTTTAAATGGTTGTGCATTTTTTATCCCCCGATAAGAGCTTAGTATATTTTTTTTCGGGGAATATTACTTATTGTAAAGTGGCTACCGGTGGCCAAATATTGGCTAATTCAGTGTGCCGGTGTCGACACCCACACTGGTTTTGATCTTGACACCGGTGTCTACATCAAATAAACAACAAAAATAGTAAAGTAAACGGATATGGTTGGTAGTGTTTGATAGGTTATCGCATATTCTTTAAATTCAATATGTTCTTTTGCATTTAAGAATTAAAGTTTTCAACATAGGTATATATCTTATCAGTCTACGAATCTATGTTCTTCTTGTAGTCCAATGGAAATGTTTTATAATTATTAATATAATACGAATAGCTCTCACTAAATGTATCTTTGTAGTCTATATACGTTCAATGAGTATGGTTTATTAGCTGTAATCTATTCTTAAGTTTATTATTAAGAAATTCTCTAAAAATAATTCTTATGATAAATAATTATTTTCAGGTTCCTGACAAAAATTCTGCCGATATTATAAAACTCTTTGCGCATTATGTCAATTCCATTTGCCGATATGGATCGCGATGACGACGACGGTATCGGTTTTGGTACTGGGAGAGTCATTATCTGAAAAGCCCTACAATAGCAGAGCAACAGGCTGAGAGCTTCTCCAGGTTCCGGGAATGGAGAGGCAGAACGCCAGCATATCCTCCAGCATGAGCGACATGGACGTTACCTATTTATTCATCAGAGAATCTCACAACCAGACCCATCAGAGAAGTGCGATCGGTAAGTGGTGTGTTTATATATATATAGTGGCAGGGGTCGGAGGTCGGTTCTTAAATACACGGAAAAATAAATTGTAACAAACCCCACAATTGTAGACACTACTGCTGCTGCATTTTTTGCGTCTAAAAGTGGTACTAGGCATCACGTTGTAGCTTTTATTTCAAAGATCACAGATCTCCAAAATAACTAAATATGCTTGATATTATACGAAAATAGCGAACCAGTGTGGTGGCAATTCTCACAATTTGTATCGAGAGAATATTCAGATTGTACTCGTTGAAATTTAAATGAAAATCATTATTACAAATTGTAGCACTACTAACTATTTTTTTTTGATACAATTTGCTGTTACTAGGCACTATTGTAAACTGAGTTGGGGGAAGAATAATAACTTAGCTAATACAACAATTGTGTGTCATATGTTTTTCAAAAATCTAAGTACAGTGTGTGTGCAATGTTGTAGTTTTTTGTTTTTATATCAGTGGCGGCTCGTGGCGTTTTATATCAATATGCGCCAACGCCGGACTTTACCAACGCCGAACGCCGCCACCGCCCACTGTTACGCATTTCCTGAACAATTTAAGTTGAAGGAAGACGAAGAGAGAACTGCCCAAAACTTCTTCACATCGGTCGCCGATAATAAACTTCGGGGCGAGAGTTTACATCTGCCGCTAGGCTGACGTCACGTTACCATGGAAACCGTGCAGCCGCTTGACTCACAAATAGAAACATTTTCACTTCTGGCTTGTAGGCGCGTGCAGGCCTATAATGCTACTTTTTCGGCCGGAATTAACGATGCGGTGGACCTATTGCAGAGGTCCGCCCGGAAAAAAGTAAATAACTTATAAAAAATTACCATTTTATTATTTAGATACATGTAAATATATTAAACTAAATTAATATTTTAAGCAGTAAAGTTTTTTCTTTAATTTGAGTATTTTTTCGGTGAAGTGCCCTTTCACCTACAGCACCTGACGAGCCGCCACTGACACATACACACACACAAAACAGTTTTAAAACACAACAACAAAACAAACAGCAAAAATCGGCAAAAATTAACAAGTTAAATCAACAAATGCCATTAACAAACAACAATAAATACTTAACAACAACTTTACAGTCTTTACACGGTTAATTACTCGCCAGAAGTAGCCGAATATTAGCATAAATGCATAAATTATGCGCCGCCGTCACGCATTTCTGAACAAAGGAAGACGAAGAACTGCCCAAAACCAAACTCATTCACATCGGTCACCGATAATAAACTTCGGGGCGGGGGGATTTACATCTGCCGCTAGGCTGACGTCGCGTTACCATTGAAACCGTGCAGCCGCTTGGCCCAGAAATAGAAACATTTTCACTTGCACTTCTGGCTTGTAGGCGCGCGCGGGCCTATAATGCTACTTTTTCGGCCGGAATTAACGATGCGGTAGACCTATTATGCAGAGGTCGGGCCCGAAAAAAATAAATAACTTCTAAAAAATAACCATTTTATTATTTAGATGCATGTAAATATATTAAACTAAATTAATATTTTAAGCAGTAAAGTTTTTTCTTTAATTTGAGTATTTTTACTGCACCTGACGAGCCGCCACTGTTTTATATGTCTTTTTCAGTGTAGAAATGAAACGGAAAAAAGTGACGGTAATATTCTGAGGCTATTCCGAAAACTTTTTTTTGGATTAACAATATTTACATTTGAATAATTGTATTACGGGTAGTTTCCTGATTTCAAACACAAATCAATATAGGGAACAATTGACCAAAACGTAAGGCGAAAAAAAATCCACCCGGGTCCCTTCTCACAATTCCACCAGGGCCCCTCTAGCCCAGTCCGACCCTGCATAGTGGGTGACAATTTATGGGGTTATCTTGGGGGAAACTACGAGAGGCACAAAAAGATGCGATAATACGTAGATACCGTATTGTCAATTGTATGTTAAGAAAACATTGACATTTCGATTCGTTTTGATTTATACTTTAAAAACATAATAAATACATTTATGTTAAATGAATTCACTGCTATTTTAATAATAGCAACAAAGTTTCATAGTTTTATATTTTGATCGCGGTCAGAAACTTCCGAAGTCGTGACAGTTTTTCAGAAAATTCGTAAGGACTCGGGACTTCGAGCAACGATTGTCAAATTTTTTAGTTTTCTCATGGCCCCATGTTGAATTTTGCACCATTAGATCGGACGAAAATATACTATATTATCGCATCGATAGCTAGTAAATTTTCATTTTCATCAACATATGGATTTTTTATGTGCCCAATTTCAAC
Organism: Sitophilus oryzae; assembly: GCF_002938485.1. Taxonomy (NCBI): domain Eukaryota; kingdom Metazoa; phylum Arthropoda; class Insecta; order Coleoptera; family Curculionidae; genus Sitophilus; species Sitophilus oryzae. The sequence goes on along the minus strand of NW_022146755.1, from coordinate 2,164 downwards.
ACTGTCTGTGTGAAGGGATTGACATTTTATACGACATATATGATTGTGATAATTATTGTAATTAAACTATTGTGGACAATATTAAACCAGTAAACCACTGAGCCTGATGCGTCGATTTGATTTCGTTCATGCGTCCATGTACTCATAGTGAGTATGATGTGGTTTTGTCGATGCTATTCGTTAGTTCGTTTAGAAATTCGCCCATTGTGTTTGTGATAATTCTTTTGATGGTCCACATTCACAATAAAAAGCCGTTCCATCGCACAATCCATTGCATTTACTGCAATCGCCGCATAGTGAGTGTGGGGCTTATTTTATTAACTTAAATTACTACGAACGTATAGTTCGAGTATTAGTGTCCTAAGACTGAAATTCGTCAAATATTCTTTTTAAGTTTATGCAACAGCAGTTAAACTTGTTAATAATTCACTAATAATATTTTAGCGTTGATTGAAAGAATTGGGAAGATACGCAATCTAATGGGCGAATACGTGACAGGGCTAATTTGATTCCCTTTACATCTCAAGTGCTGATTCGGTGGCTGTACGGTGGAGCCACCCAATCGTTCTGCAGCCAACGCACAAAATGCTTATTTTCTCTAATTCGGCCAGCGAAGGCATATCGAAGAACAATGTGCCAAATGCGACAGTGTTGCCATATTAAAATGTATAATATCTGTAATAAGTTTGACGAAAATATCTTTGGATGAAAAATTCGCATTTATGTATTGAAAATTTATTCGTGTTTGATCTTCGTATGATCGCACAAAGTCATTTAGATGGCTTGGAAATTACGATTATTGGCATTTACCACGAAATAACAGGAATCTTCATTTCCAAGCCGACTCTGAGGCCGTTCTATGTTTAATCATAAAATATTATATTAAATTGTTTAATGATAGAAAATCTATATTAACGTACTGTACCCAAAATCCATAAATCTATGGATTAACCCGTAATTTTGACAACACTGTCTCCGGCAACCACTCACTCTGCCGACTGAAAGCAAAACCTTCAGAACTATATGGAACATTATCCGCTGCGCTGTAAACGATTATCAGCGCGCAGCGGCGCAGAGCTAAACTAAACCTCGGACAGGCTGACGGTAACGCCAGCTACATCTCGGGCATGTTTTGTGCCACGAAATCGCCCATAAAGTTGCTTTCTTCAATCAACAATTTTACCCTATTTTTCGATTATTTTATAAATCTTTAAATTTATAAGGCCTAACATCAAATTCCGGTAATCTAGAATAACAAATTTAGAAATAAAAATTACATTTCTAAATTTTCATTTTTATTATTTGTTCCCATTTTGACTATCAAAGTAATGACAATAAAATGATTTGTCCTTCAATAACATAAGCCTCTAACTTAACCCACGGACAGGCGCGTACTTTACAATCACACGACCGGGCGCGCAGGGTATTCCGCACCGCATTTATATTTTTTAAATATTCTGTAACTTAAAATATTTTATTGTAATATTTAGCATGCTAAAGAGTAACAAGCAACATTTTTAATACATATTATTTACTTTATTAACACATAAAAAAACTTAAACGTATTATAAAAAAAGGAACCGAACTAAACATTTTTAGTATTCAAAATAAAAAAAATAACTTTGTCAACTGAAGACAACTAAATCATACCGAACATATTATAATAAACTAAACATAACAGAACCCTGTAAATATTCAAAAAAATCTTCTTAACCACTGGAAGAGAATGAAACTATCATCTAAATGTTTAGTCTTCTTCTATTTCTTCTATAGGTAGATACCTACCGGTGATATACAATTGATAAGGCTCGTCACTGTAATTTTTGGCGGACAAATTTGTTACCTTAGTTGCAAAAACTAGTGGTTTTATGGATTTCACAAACATGACAGGGACCAACTCGCTTCTTATTGTCTCTAACTAGTACCTCTGAAGCATGATACAAAGAATACAAGCTATGATATTGCGCAGGTTGGTTACTACGTCACAGGTGATAAACGGCACCATTGGTCGGCAAGCTCTGCGCGCCAATTTCAAATTGTCAAACAGATGACACAATAAACGCGAAAATAATTTTTCAAATGTCAAGCTCGATAATTTGACATAACTTTTGGGGTTATGTCCTGATTCTTCCCTATTATAGGTCTTTTTTTTATTAGTGGCAAT
>NW_022146754.1:175850-195249 GCF_002938485.1 Sitophilus oryzae | reverse complement strand
ATATTTTTTTATTGTTATAAAAATAGCCGCGCGTTTGCATGTTCAATAATATTATTTCAACTTCAATAAATAAAATGTGTTATTACAAAAATTTATCCGAATCATGTTTGAGGGTGTTTATTTATTTTCCATTTCATACCATAAAAATTCACCTTTTATTTTTGATAATTCTTTTAAAAATGCATTCAAATAAAATTTGCTATAAAATATTTTCAATTTGATGCTCAAAAAATAATCAAAAGGAATTAAAAAAATATTGAAACGTTCTAAAAATAATAACATTTTATAAAACTGTGCTATTTTAAAATTTAATCCATAGATCAAATAAATCTGAAATGTATGGTGTCGGTTGTTGCAGCAAATTTCTAACCTTAAAGTGAAATAAAATAAAAATTCAAATAAGATGATGCATTTTCTAATAAAACTTTATGAGGTACTCTGAAGGTATGACGTCTATTTATCTTAGACGAATATACCGTGTGGTGCATTGGAACAGGGGAACAGGGGCATATGAAATCCCATATAAATTTTGAAAAAGTCAAAAAGTCAACAGTTTCTGGTAGACGTATCTGTTTTAAAAAAGTAAAGTGTTCTGGAATAGTTGAATTTAAATATTTTAAATAGTTTTTTTTTCTTTATTCTTTGTATATTTTTTGCTTCCGACGACGGAAAGAGATAAACTTTCCGAAACGTTAAGCATTTTTTCTTTGTTAGGCAAATTTGTATAACTGTAAACATAACTTCTGACAAGCAGTGTCCGTTTAGATTTAATGCCAGAAGTTTTTACAAAAAATAACTATTTTATTTTGTAGATTTTCTTGCAGTGCAGTGGCGAAATACCCATAAAGGATTTTTTTGGAGAGATAAAAGTTATATTAGACTTTTTTGGATAGTTGTTAAAGTTGTACTTTCGTCTAGAATTTCATTTTATTTGGAATAGGCATTCAAAATTTTATTTGCACAAATCTACCTTCAAATTACTAAAATTATACAGGGTCGCTGATATGTATGGGAACGGTCGATTATTAGGTAAAATATAAGAGGTACCGCGAAAAGTTAAATATAAAAGTTATAGGGCTTTTAAATATCTATTAGCGGGTAATATATTTCAGTTTACAGGGTCGGTCATAAGTCATAAACTCGTGGTACATCAAAATTTCATTTTTTTTTAAATGGAACCCCCTGTATATTTCAGTTCTTCCTTCAATTCTAAGCAAAAATCTAGATCACACAATGCACCGCAAACTAACCGTCTCCGAGACTTTTGAAAATATCACTTAAATAATTCAATTTAATTAATTGCAATGTGTTCGGTTTCATTTAATGATGCCATTCTGAAGAAACTGGGATATTTAATAATATTTGACATCAGTTCTGAAGTTATTATTTATAGAAGTTTAAATGAGATTATATCAAGTCTGGAAATTACAAAATTTTCGTTTAACATTTCATTTTCTACATTATGCGTATTATGATTATATACCTCGATCTCTTTTTTTACTTTATTCGATAGAAAATGACACTCTGAATAGAATGACATATCATATGTCATTATAACTTTTGACATTTTCGCTTAAAACAAAATTGTATTTTAAATTTCAATCTCGAGTGCCATGGCTGTGTTAAAAACACTAATTTTTAATCAAGGAGCATCGAAAAACTAGATGTAATCGTCTAATGTTTTTAGTGACTTGTCCTGGCCAGTTAAAAGATGTCTAAATCGTATTTTTAATAATATCTGATTTTTTTTTCAAATAGAACAAGGGTGGTTCATTAGCAAATTTGGAAAAGCATTTTTTACGAATAATTTGGTACCACACATTTAGTATTTCGAGTCGAATTTCCATTATGAATCGCATGTTGCAATTTCAAATAAACCATATTCGAAAATGTTAAAAGTTGTCATATATGTTATTCTATTCAGAGTGTCATTTTCTATCGAATAAAGTAACAAAATACCGAGGGTGCCATTTAAAAATCAAAACTTGTAGTCATTTCCGGTGAAACAGAAAGTGACCGAAAACAATTATTGAATACGTCAATCAATCCTAATTTATGTTATATGTATACTAACGTACCAAATGTCGATTTTTTACCTGAAAAAATAAAAAAGTTATAGAGGTGAGCCACTTTTGAGAGGCACCCGGTATATTTATCTTTATTTTTTAATCATTCTATCCTTGTCTGATATTTAGAAATTGAAAAAACAAACATTAAGATAACAAGATTTATAGCTCTTTAAACTTTCCTAACCTAATCTAAGATGTATCTAGATCTAAGATGTATCTAGAAAAATGGCGATAGACACGGAATTGAACAAAAAGAGTTTCAATCGACTGATTCGGATTACAAGTTGCCAATATACACGTAGTCTATGATTTAACTCAAAAACTTAGATGTAAATCATTTAATCTTTATGATGAATTTGACTTAAGATTTTAGAAATGATTTAAAATTTAGGCTTTCTTGAAACTGACTTGTTGCAACTCTGGTTACAAATCTGCAACTAAGTAATTTGCCGAATAAAAATTGCCTGTCAGCGCACAGCCTTAGACGCAAATGTCACTTTTTTTACTAGGTGACTATGCAAAAATTTTTGCACAGAGCAATTATTTTTAAAATAAATTAAGGCATATTTGTAAAAAGTAAATTTTGGTATTTATAGTCCGTCTAAAGAAAGTATCCGGAAAAAAGAAAGCAAAATTACAATGATCGATATATACTTTTAGGACTTGAGTTAAAAAAATATAACAACTTATTAATTTTATTTACTTATACAACCTCCATTTAACTCCAAACACTTAACTAAACGTCCAGGTACACCCGAAACTAGGTCCACGCCATAATGTTCAGTGGCGATAGTCCAGGTCTGTAAAACTGAGCGAATCAAATCTTATTTATTTCGTGGAGCTGCTTGTTCCACTTCAATCTTCATTAGTTCCCATTTCAATGGGACTAAGGCCTGGTAAAGCTGCTGGCCATGGAATTGCTGCCAAATGGTGTTCTTGCATCCAAGCTTAAGAGAGTATAGGCAGATGTATGGCATCTTGCATTATCCTGCTGAAACGCCACCCCTCTGGATAGAAAACATGAGCCGTTTCAAGAAGAAAACCATCTAAAATGTCACAATATTTTGCACTATTAACAGTTCCATCAACTATACACAAAGGTGTAGCACCACGCTGAGATATTGCTCCCCAAACCATTATTTTAGTGGGAACTTTTGAAACTTGAACGGTAACATTTTCTTTTGATCTGATATTTAGGTGGTTTCTACCAAACTGGAAATAACTTTCGTCGGAAATAAAATCATTATTAAAATTATCTTCTTGAAAACATTGACAAAAATCAATTCTTCGCAGCCTTTGTAGAGGTGTTATTGCAGGGATTTTTTTGGCTTCCTTGATATAGCCTTGTCTTTTCAGTGACATGCGGACGGTTTCTGGACATACTTTTTTAATTTTCCCTGACTTCGCAAATCTGTTAGCCAATTTACGAAACCCTAAGGCGTGGATTCTGTCGTTCTAATGCCACTAAAGCGTTTAAATTGTTTTCGCGAATCTTACGCGGTCTTCCTGAAACTGGTCCATGCTTCATATCTGTGCCATTTTTATCCCTCTTTATTGTCTCATATACTGCACTTTTCCGAGTTCAGTCAATTGCACTAATTTTTAATGTTTCGAGCACCTTTTCTATACAAAATATTCCACTCATTTTTTTTTACTTGCGACATTATTATTTCTCAAATCTTAATCCGGTTTTACAATCAACAATATTTGACAGATGGTATTGCCATGCGATTTTGGTCATAGCCTACTATCGGCACAACCTACGTAATGGATTACTGTTGTCTTAGAGTGTTACACAAAAAAAATATATTAAAATTAGGAAAAATATAAAATTCCGGATACTTTCTAGATGGACATATAATATCAAATACAAAGTATCATTAAACCAAAGGAAACACCGTATTTACCAACATCGAACAATTTACCAGCGTAACTAAGTGCGAGCTAAAGATTTATCTCGTAACTTTCCTGGCGAATTAATCTCGAGCATCGCGAATTGACGCAGGAGCAAGCCAGTTTCTCATTAACTCGTCCGATCTCTTATGGATGTTTCGCGGTCTTATCCGAAACAAATATGCAACAGTGGCAATTAAGTTAGACATGGCGAATATGCATGGAAATAAGTCCGAGTTCAAGTCTGGCAGGAAATGAGAAATGGTATTGCGGCAGCAGAGGGGCATCAATATGCATGAAGCGCGCGATTATTTACACTGTACATTTACAATTGGCGCATCGTAATTTTCAATGTTTAGTGAAACGTTAAACAATATATATAGTTCTATTAACTCAGTTTATGATTTTAATGAAGAATTATTACGGAACATGCTTATTGGTTGGCTTGAAATATTACGAGCATATTTGTTCATGAGCGAATAGAATAATCCAGCTTTCTGCAAAAAAGACTAGACATATTATAAAATGCCGGTATTATAAAGCAATAGAAGGAGATTTTTACAAAAAGCCTAATCAGAATTAAACTTCATTTAGGACCTCTCAATTAGTGCTTTAAATTAGTGGTTACAATTACATATTATACTGTTTAGTTTACGATCATTCACAATGTTTAAAAAACACAATTAAAATTAATAGAATATCCTAGCAATAGCTTGCGTTAGTCAGTTAACATTCATAGAGGAAGCCTAATATTTATCTTATAAAACAATCAACTTTTGATTCCTCACCACAATTTCTCTTGACGGGAGATAATCAAAGGCCAAAATGACATTTCTTGCAAATTTTGAGGTATAATTAGTGGAAAAGGTAAAAAGTTTGTTAACTTTTTCTACTAATTTAAAATGTCTACCATTAAATTTGACGTTCTGAATAGCTTATATTGAAATTAAAGGAATAAACTTATAGGCTAATTAAAACCTAAAAATTATGTATTCCACTAATTGCGAGGTTCTCTAACAAATCACATTCTACTATGGATTCAGGGGAGTTCCGCTCGAATGGCTTAAAGTCATATCTTGGCAACAGAAGGCAGCTTGTGAGGATTGATACGTCTATGACTTCTTGTAAGCCTATAGAATGTGGTGTCCCTCTGGGTTCAGTACTTGGCCTATTTGTTTCTGGTGTTTATCAACAACATTGCAAATCTAGACATTAGCGGTAAAATCTGCCTCTTTGCGGACGATACTAGTTTCACTTGGGCGGCCTAGATGTTACAAGCACTATATGATACTATATATCCAGTGACTTACGCACCATTAAATCTTGAAGATTGCCATTCTAATCTCCTATGCCTCAACCTATCAAAAATTAAGTTTTGTCATATAAAAGATCTATACAATCTTTTGTACTTAATAACACCACTATTGACGTAGTGGACTGTGAAATTCTTAGGACTTGTTGTAGACAACTCGTTAAAAATGGGACTTTCACATCGAAGCTCTATCAAAGAAACTAAGCGCTGCCTGTTTTTCGCTAAGATCAGTTTCTAAGGAACTTAACTTATCAACCTCTCTAGAATGCCTATTATGCCCTTTTTGAGTGACATCTTCGTTATGCCCTTCCATTCTGGGGTACTTGCTGCGCAACAAATTTGATCGTATTTTCAGACTTCAAAATAGAGCAGTTCGATATTTATTTGGACTGAACAGTAGAACTCACTGCCAGAATTTCTTTAAAAAATCAAAATACTGACTCTTCCTTCTTTATTCATTTTTGAATCCGTTTGCTTAATCCGCAAGCACATTTCTGCTATTCCCGAAAGGCCATCTCATAACTATCCACTTAGGAATGCGGGCACGATCTTTATCTGCCAACCCCGAGGCTCAGAACTAGTTAAAGGTTCAATACTGTACAATGTCAAAAAATGTACAATCATCTGCCTTTGAATATCAAGTCGCTTTCTCATTCTTTCCCGCATTTCGCAAAACTCTGAAATCATACTTACTGGAGAGATATGCGGTTAACGACTGTTTTGTTGATGTTAAGTCATGAACAATTTTGAATTTTAAAATTTAGATCATCTCACACACTGGTCAAAGATCAAGTATTTAATATTTTATAACTCTTAAAATTATATCTATTTACTGCTCACTGTTCTGCAATTGTCCATGTATTATTGTATATTGTTCTTTTTTTGTAATTTTAATGACTTAATTTTTTTTTTGTACGATTTGTATTGTGCTCGGTATTGTGTATCTTTTTTTGTGCTTTTGTTTGTTTTTGTGGGTGCTTTGTCGATGAAGCTGTTTTGGCTTTTTGCACAATAAAGCGCTGTTTGTTTGTTGTAGTTGTTGTTCTGAATGAAGCTTTTAGATATATAACAATATTTTCTGTACACTTCTGCAAAAGACTAGCCTGTTTTCAGTAAATTTACAAAATGCCGAATCGAGAGGCTAGGCAGATTAAAAGAATGATGTTAAGTTTAGTCCGCTACGAGCATAAGCATATTGAATAATTTACACTTTACTTAGTAAAAATACTTACATATTTTTACTATAGAAAGACAATATTTTACGTCAAAATTTTATTTTTGTTTGGACGGAAATAACTTGAACCATAGTTCATAAATTATAAATAATAAGTAACATAATTTTTAACACAAATTATATTAATTACTTAATATTAATACTCATTTAGTTATATTCTGTAATTCTATTCTGTGTCCAGGACGGTTTCTTTGTGGAACTTTGCTGTCTTTCAGAATAAAATGAATTTAGTTCATTAAATAATCGTCGTTGACCACAATCTCATTAATAGAATTATCACTGTTTTATGACATTATTTCCTTTGAAAAAGAAGTTCAAGAAAGGTTTTTGGATAAATTTGGGTTAGATATACGAATCCCGGTAAAAATGTTTTGTGCAATCTGACTAATCCTCATTAGGAATTTTGAAGATTAGCAGAATCTTAGCGGTCTTTTTGCAGAAACGTACAGTAAATCTTATTCTCTTCTCTGAGTGCCATCTTCATTGTTCACAGTAAATATTATCATTGTTTAATTAATTGAAAACAGACAGACTCTTTGTAAAGTTTCCTTTTTATTTATTTTTTTTCTAAAACGCCGGCGTTTTATAATATACCTAGTCTTTTTGTATAATGCAAAATTATTCGATACGCCTGCGACATACAGGGTGTCATTGAAATGGTGTAAAAAAATCAGGGGATGATAGTACTCCTTAAAATAGTAAAACAAGTTCCTATAAGTATAGGGCACTGAAAGGGTGAATTTAAAAAACGGTTGTTTTGAAATTGTAGGCTTAAAAAACGAGAAAAAATTTCGAAAAAAATGCTTTGCCATAAATTTTGACCCTAAATCAAATGGTGATACTGAAAAATTATTTGGAAAAGCGGAAAGGGTAGTTTTTGCAAGGGTAGGGGGTTGTTTCGTGAATAACTTCTTAGAGGTTATTTTTTTTTGCAACGTGGGTTCATTTTCTGAAAACTACATACTTTTTCCTACAAAAAAGGTTCTCTTGTTGCACATCGCCCAGAGCGATGGGTTTCGAAAAAATTGAAGGCAAAGAGTTTGCTCTGATGGGTTGGTATCGACATAAAGAAGTGAAGAACATACTGAAGAGCAACTACGGCAACGCATTATTGACTGTTCCAATCGAATTCGGACAAACACCAAGGATATTCCACAGGGTACGCAGATCTTGGAGAAGAAGAGCAGATGTCTGCATTGAAATGAATGGTGGTCACTTTAACAAAATTATTCGATACGCCTGCGACATACAGGGTGTCATTGAAATGGTAAAAATCAGGGATGATAGTACTCCTCCCCTAAAATATTAAAACAAGTTCCTATAAGTATAGCACTGAAAGTGTGAATTTAAAAAAACGGTTGTTTTGAAATTGTGTAGGCTTAAAAACGAGAAAATTTTCGAAAAATGCTTGCCATAAAATTTGACCCTAAATCAAATGGTGATACTGAAAAATTATTTGAAAAGCGGAAAGGGTAGTTTTGCAAGGGTAGGGGGTTACTTCGTGAATAACTTCTTAGAGGTTATTTTTTTGCAACGTGGGTTCATTTTCGAAAACTACATACTTTTTCCTACAAAAAAAGGTACTCTTGTTGCACATCGCCCAGAGCGATGATTTTCGAGAAAATTGAAGACAAAGTGTTTGCTCTGATGGGTTGGTATCGACATAAAGAAGTGAAGAACATACTGAAGAGCAACTACGGCAACGCATTATTGACTGTTCCAATCGAATTCGGACAAACACCAAGGATATCCCACAGGGTACCCAGATCTTGGAGAAGAAGAGCATATGTCTGCATTGAAATGAATGGTGGTCACTTTAAAAAAATTATTCGATACGCCTGCGACATACAGGGTGTCATTGAAATGGTGTAAAAAAAACCAGGGGGTGATAGTACTCCTTAAAATAGTAAAACAAGTTTCTATAAGTATAGGGCGGAAAATGCATATTAAGGGAGTTAGGGGCACTAAAAGGGTGAATTTAAAAAACGGTTGTTTTGAAATTGTAGGCTTAAAAACGAGATAAAATTTCGAAAAAAATGCTTTGCCATAAATTTTGACCCTAAATCAAATGGTGATACTGAAAAATTATTTGGAAAAGCGGAAAGGGTAGTTTTTGCAAGGGTAGGGGGTTGTTTCGTGAATAACTTCTTAGAGGTTTTTTTTTGCAACGTGGGTTCATTTTCTGAAAACTACATACTTTTTCCTACAAAAAAGGTACTCTTGTTGCACATCGCCCAGAGCGATAGTTTTCGAGAAAATTGAAGGCATAGAGTTTGCTCTGATGGGTTGGTATCGACATAAAGAAGTGAATAACATACTGAAGAGCAACTACGGCAACGCATTATTGACTGTTCCAATAAATTCGGACAAACACCAAGGATATTCCACAGGGTAGATCTTGGAGAAGAAGAGCAGATGTCTGCATTGAAATGAATGGTGGTCACTTTAAATATTTACTATGAATGAATTAAGGAATGCATTATTTTAATAAGGAATTTTGGTAATTGGTTTATTTCGTTTTTAAAACAATAAGATGTTTTAAAAATCATGAAATTCTGATTTTCCAATTAATTATTTAATAACTACTTGGTTACTTTTGAACCGCCATAACTTTCATAACGTTATGTTGAGTTAGCAACCCATCAGAGCAAACTCTTTGTCTTCAATTTTCTCGAAAACCATCACTCTGGGCGATGTGCACGATGTGTTTGTAGGAAAAAGTATGTAGTTTTCAAACAATGCTAAGAAAATAATAATGAGAAATAATAAAATATATATTGCTACCGTTTTTGCAGATATTCCAGCATAGGCTTCATAATAATTATATTACTAAAGTTATTACATTTTATTAGAGCTATTCGAATATAATAATTCAACTAAACGTGGAAAATATTAATACAAATTAAATTTTAATCTGATAAAAGCTGTGACATTTGTTATAATTCACTGGTGTAATATTATAATTTGTAAATATAATTAATTTAATCCAGTTAAATACGGAGATAACTAGGAATATATGGCTACTGTAGTATCAATTTCAATTAAAATTACAGTAGGTAATGATTTTACTAAAAATGAAACTACTAAATAACGAAAATGGAAAATATCTAAATGCATTATAATAGGGTTTTAATATATTCGTTTATTATTTTATGTTACTTCTCTACGTACATTAATTTTTCAATGTTATTGTTTACTTTATGTTTCATTACTCTTTTTTATTCTATTTGATTATTCTTTTATTTTTTGGCTATTATCCTTTGACCACTTTTAGTTCATATTTTATAAAGTAGATCAATCGAAATAAAAAAAATGTTCAATCTTATAATAAAATATCTCATTTAAATTAAATTAATTTAATTGACTCTTAAATGAAACAGAAGGGAATTTTTCAATAATGCTACCTCAATATGCTTGAAGCTTGTTAATTATTCAGGTCCTCGCAACAATCGACCAGGCATTACTATCTGTATTTGCTAAACATTAGACAATATTCTCGATCAGCCAGGCTTTATGCTAATTATAGTTTACGATCAACAGAAAGCTATTGCAGAATATTAGAAGACTGGGGATTGGTATTACCCATATATTTCGGAGAAATATAATGTAAACTGAAATTTTTAGTATGCCAATGGAAAATGTACATAATTTAACTACAATACACAGCCGTTGTTTTTGACACCTTTTTGGGCTGGAACGAATCAAATTTTTAATCAAATCTGTATCCTCATTTTTTACCTCTCGTCTTTGGTTTGATCTTAGCAAACATTGTTTTTCTACAGGAACCCGTTTATGGCGAGCAAAATCTTGACCTTTCTAAACTGATATTTTCTTCAGTTTTTAGAATACCCAAGGAGCATTTTTGGACACATTTTTGGTAATGTTTCTAATAATTGTGTCTGTTCCTTGACACAAAATGGAAACGATATGTCCCAAATAGGAAACATTTTCGAAACCCATATATTTTATATGGTTTTATTACATGTATTTCCAATGTGCAGAACAAAATCCAATCAATAAAATAAGGTTCTAATATTTGACACAGAATATTAAATAGATTATGGAAACTTTTCAGGCACAAAACCGGTACGAAATCTTTGTAAATGTGAGCCACATCTGTTTCTTAAAAGTTTCGAAAAATTTGTGACACTAAGAACTTTATTGTTATAGCTTATGTAACTGAACCATATTTTAATATTTCGAAACAAAAGCGATTTATGTTACAAAACATATGTATCTAAAATGTGACGAAACTGTTTCGCAATGTTTCTCAGCAGAGATTTTGTTTCGATTTTGTATCTAAAAATGCTACTTGGGTATATATTAATTGATTTTTGGATTCTAGGAAAAAATAAAGGTGAATTTCATTAAAGAAGCATATATGCCTAAAATGTAAGGATTTTGACAGATTTCACATTTTGTGAAAATGAAGAGTAAATTTTAATTTTCAATAACATTTCAATAATTTACTACGTATAGTCTGATATTTAGTTAAAATAACCAATGTATACGTGAAAAACGAAAATAAAATTTGACCCGAAAGTCACTATTATACCGGGTTATAGAAAGTGGGACAAAATTACTATTGAACATGGATAAAGTTACTTCCACAAGTTACTTCTTTATTTTGAATGGAACACCTAGTATATTATTCCGATATTCAATGGAGAATTCATATACCTTTAAAATAATTTTAAGGTTGCCTACCCTTTAAGTAAAAATAACTAAGAAAATCGAAAATTTTGAAGAGACATGAATTCCCCATTTAATATCGGAATAATATACAGAATGTTCCATTTAAAATATAAAAGTAACTCGCTTTTAAAATCAATATTACGTTTGTCTCCCTTCTATCACTGTCAAGTTTTAATTTAATTTAAAGTACATTACTAATTTTAACTACATATTAGGCTATACCGGGTAAATTTCAATTTAGGTAGCTTTTATTAAAATTTAAAAATTTTTCTTCATTTTTAGAACATATTAATAATGTCAAAAACATTGTATTTTAGTCATTATACAAATATTGCCATTTTCTCCTAGAACCTAAAAATCAATTAATATACATAGTGTGTTCTATTACAAAAAAACATAACTTTGATGTGTAATTTCTTTGGGGACACACTGTAAAACTCTCTAGATTTTTTAAAAATGCTCTAAATTAACCTACATATGCTCACAAATTTACATTTCAATACAAGCTTTCGTTCTCCTTAGAGCCTCCGCGTCGTATGACAAGCGCCACCCCATACATTTTAATTTAAATAAAAGGTAAAACTTTTCAAAAATAAAATTTGAAACAGTAGACGTATTTCATAAATGTCGCTTATTAATTGCTGATATATCCCTGAAATGATTTACGTTTGAAAGAAATGGTAATTCGTCTCTGTAAAGGAACGGAAATTTTCTATTTTCCGACCGATTTTAATTGAAAACAAAATCCATTCCGTTCGTTCGAAAAACTCCCCGACGGGCGCCTTTTACAACAAATGGCCGCTATTAAATCGTTTTTAATGAAAACCTAAATGCCATTTAATACCTGCTCTGTTTTCAATTATTTTTAAATAATTCTGATTTCCAGCTTCGGTAGACAGCACCGTGCATCGTTCGTCGTTGTGGCGTTAAATTGAAAACCCTAAACCTTAAACAATTTTAAATCCGTTTACTATCACCTTTTTTAATTTTAACATAAGCTTTAGAAGTATTTCTGTAGTAACCAGACCGGCTATAATTAATAGGCTTATTATTATGAGCTTTAAAACATGTAAAAAAGTATTAATTTGAGATTATTTTCTATAATTTTGTCCCTGGTGGATTCTTGGCACCTTTTTAGATATTTACTCTCAAACCACATAAAAACAAATCGTATATTTTTGTAGAACCAAAGATTCCAGTTGTGCAGTAAACTCTGGATCAGAAAAAAGCAGACTGCCCACAAAGACAGACAGATACACAGACTTAATAAATAAATAAATAACTGTTTATTAATTCCTCTCAATATAAAAAACATACAATATTTGCATATTATGGGATCGTCAATACTATAAACAACAAACAGGATGTGTAATAAAAAGATTTCAGTTAACGTCTCCTTTTTGCTGCCAGGGCTAATCTGGAGGGAGCCTACTTTGTTTACGCGGAATCCGAACCGCTGTCCTCGGCCATATTATGGTCAATAGCCTACCGACTTGGCAAGTGTCTAAATCGACTCTTACTCACGAGATATCCGATCTCATCCGGCCTCGAACCGGCGTGAATGAGCAGTGTGTGTCAATAGATTTTACACTTTTCTCTTTTTTTTTGGACAACAGCACGATACAGAGTTTCGAACCGGACACCTGTCTATCCACTACTATCGCCTTACGTCGCTTAACTTCGGTGTTCTAATGGGAACCGGTGTTTCGACGTAGCTGGGCCGATGCCTTGGATGTATAATAAATTGATATTACAAAACATAAATTTATAAAATATTTAAAATATGTCGTCGACAAACAACAGATAGATTAAACAACAAAAAAAAACAATAAAAAAATCAGATTAATTAATTACTAAATTAAAAAATTCATCTACAGAGTAGTAACACCTATCAATAAAAAATCTTTTATTTTTTACTAAACATTTTTTTTTATTATTTATATCGACATTTTTTATTAAGGAGTTTATTCTGTTTAGGCACCTTCCTCTAAAATACTTTTGCTGGAATAGTGAGTCAATAGTGAGAAGTGGTAATAATAATGGTCATTTTAACATTATAATGTCATTTTAACATAGTCTTAGAGGGTACGCAACCTTTTGTCTTAGAGGGTACGCAACCTTAATAATATTTTGAAAGTATATAAATTCCCCATTGTACACCGAAAAATATACTGGATGTGCCGTCGGGTGGTTTAACATACAATGGTTACTGTAATTAAATATCAGGTTATACAAGGTCAACTAAAATTTAGGTAGCTATTATCGAAATTTAAAATTTACGCTTCATTTTCACAAAATGTGAAATATGTTAAAATCCTTAGATTTTAGGTATATGCTTCTTTAATAAAACTCACCTTTATTTTTTTCCTAGAATCCGAAAATCGATTAATATCTAGGGCTCCATTAGAAAAAAACACAACTTTGATGTGTAACTTTTTTGGGGACATCCAGTATAATCCTATATATTTTTATAAAATGCTTTCAGTTAACCTACATATGCTGCCAAAATTTCATTTCGATATAAACTACCGTGCTCTTTGGAGCTTACTCGGCGTATGAGAGGCGTCACCTTGTACAAGACGACTCAAAAAACTCAAGCAATTCTTGAATAGAAAACCTGATATGGACTTTTGTTTTTTTGCCGCTAGAGTTGTTCAGCCTGTATTAAAATGGGGAAACCATTTGGGTTCTCTTCAATCTTTCTTTTAGAAAAATTTAGATACACGTTGTTTAAAACAAGAGACTAAATGTTGGTCGAACAATGAACTTTTCTCAGATTTGTTCTCTATTTAAGACCTACTTTATCTTACCAAAGAGATTTTTCACAGCATCCGGACGAATTCAGCCGAAGGAAAATAGGCGGCGAGTGCGCCCGTTCAAAGCCCCAAATAAGTCTGAAAGTCGAAAGTTAAATTTTATTATTGGATAAAACTCCCGGTCTGGATCTTTAATATTCAGAGAACAACCGGCTTCCGCAACTTTGTTACATTTTTCCCTGTCTTGTTCATATATGCATAATGCGAGGGATCTTTTCGGGATCAAATCCAAAAAGAAACGGGCCAAATGCTGTTCTTTTTCTAGCTACCAGATTTTTGATAATACTCTATACATAAACTCTGTTTTATTACACAGGTAATATTTCGATGGACGATGACAGAAAAAGGCAGATGAAGTCCAGACCAATCTAGTTATTTCACTAAAAAAGTTTCTAATATTTTTAATTTAACTATGGATGTGTTGATATATAAATCCGCCATTCTTGTTTTTTAGCCAGCTTTATTGGTTTATTTCAAAAATGATAGATTATATTTCAATATTGGAGTGACAGAACGATGAAAGATGCACGGACGCAAATCCGTATGAACTCTACAACTTAAGATTTTTGAGGCTGAGGTCGGATTCTGCTTTGTTTTGTAGCTACAATGTGTTAAAGTTTTAATAATCTTTCGATTTATAATAATTTTCTTCCATGTACTTTAGTGACTCGAAAGTTAAGTCTAAAAGTTACTATAATTGCTACATATTTTAATGCTGAAAAAGTGTCCATAAATTCATCAGGGACGTGCATATGGGTTATCACTGGAATATTTAAAAAAAATCATGTGCGCTACTGGCTTTCTTCTTTTCATATCAAAATTGTGTAGGCCGTTTAATACCAATGGAAAGTTATCTCTTAATATTTTGTCGAATTCAGCCTCCTTGATGAGATAAAGGCAATTTTATTAATCACAATTAATAAAATTAAAATAAAATTAATAATCAAGGAGGAACCAATGAGTACATATTTAAAACTTTAGCAAGTTAATGATATTAAAATTTTTTAAAGATTGCTATTAAAATTGGATCAAGACAAATTAATAAAAATTGCGTTTATCTCATCAAGGGGACCGAAATCGCCAAAACATCAAGAGAAATTTTAATCGGTATTAAACTGCTTATACTATTTCGCTAACAAGAAAGAAAAAGTCAATAGCGTACATCCTTTCGTGAGAAAAATATTCCAATGATAACCCATATGCACGTCCTTGGTGAATATGTCGACACTTTTTTAGCTTTAGAATATGTCGCATTTATAATAACGTTTATCCTCAAAATTTCATTCGAAATAAAAAAGAAAATTATAATAAATCGAAAGAAACTTTAGTTTCGGATATATAAATTTAATCGGACCTTAATCGGAAAAATTATTTTTTTTAGAAACTAAACGAGAAAACTCGAGGAAACGAGAACGAAAAATCGAGGGAAATTTGACTGTAGACCCAGATCACAGTTTATAGTTAATACTCGCTGCCCAGCAGAAAGTCTTATACACCAATAAAGTTACCATCAATAAAGTTTTATACCATCTCGGAACGTACTAAACATATCAGGAACGTACTAAACATATACTAAAAACTGGAGTAGCTGTAAAATATTGACATCACACGATAGATCAATAATGGATTACAATACTGCAGAAAAATAATGTCAAAAGATCTGGTTTAAAAATGATAACATTAAAGTTAATTTATCAACCTTTAAGGCATAAAATTTGGCAAGTGTTATTATTAATAAAATAGTTTGTTTTATTTACGTTTTGTATTTATTTCTGTGACGTATATTTGTACATAAGTTATATTGATAAATATAATAATAAATGCGGGAAGTTTCTTGAAGCTTGAAACTAAGAAATAGTTCTTTTTTATATTTTTTTTGGTATGAGGTGTTTTGTTCTTGTTTGTTATGTATTAACACATACTGTTTTTTTTAATAAAATAACTCGATTACATTTTTTCAGTTATATACAGATTTTCTTTCACAATATTTTGAAGTAATCACTTGTCAGTCAAATTTTAAATATATTAATTTCCTGCTATGGGTTCCAGTTGCACCAACGTATTTCTTTGTACAATAAAATAAACTACTTTGATATTAAAATGACGGACACATCTATCACTGTCAAGGATTTTGTCGTTGGACAGACTAGAGACATAATATTTTCGATTTTTTTTATCTTGTGCATTTTATATATTTTTTGGAAATTGATCAGAAAAATCTAAATTCGAAATAGAAATGAAAATAAAAAAGAAACGTAAACAGAATTGATAGAAACGATATTTATTCATAAGAAAGTAATTTTTACCTTTTTACTGAGATTCCAAACCATAGTACAACCCTAAAAATGTTTGTGTTTGATACGAGAATCTAACGAAGCGTTATAGCACGTTAAATTCCGTTCGCCGGTAAGAAAAAAGCGGCGCTTTCGCATCAGGAACTTCCTGTCTGTATTCAAACGTCATTTTATACCTAATCTTTTTCAGTGCCTTTATTTAATATTACTCCAGTGAATTATTAAAAAGTATATTGAGGCACTAATACACTGTTTTCAAATCATTAAATTTTAATGAAATTCTCTTATATTTTTTGAATCCTAACTGGAAATAGCATAGGTATCGGGTATCGGGGTTAAAGAACAAATTAGAATGCTAAACAAATTCGAATAGTTGAGGTTCCGTATCCCTGTTAATCAGTTCTTACGTGGCATAATTAATGAACATTGAATATTAAATGCAATTATCATTAATTTTCATTTTCTCATCAAACTCTTCATAGTTAACTGAAGAAATGAGGAGTTTGGTAATTGATAAAGAAGCTCCATTCTGTTTGTGATCTTGGAGTGATATTTGATGAAAAATTAACCTTTGTTGAACATATTAAGCAATACTTTATAAAGCTCTTAAAATGTTGGAGTTTATGAAACGTCACACTAAAGACTTTTTTAACATCAATGCTCTGATGTCTCTCTATATTAGCCTCGTTCGAAGTCACTTGGGAAAATGCTGTGTATGGAGCTCCTACTACATGCTTCATATTAACAGAATTGAGCGTATCCAGAATAAATTTCGACAAAATGTTGACCCAAGACTCCCTGGTGGAGACATTACCCATGAACTACTACGATAGTAAATTGGCATAATTAATCTTCCTGAAAGGAGAAGCAAACTTGACAAGATGTTCAAATACAAGATTTTCTCCAGTATAACAGATAGTCCAGAGCTACTCACTAGGTTCAACATTCATGTTCCAGCCCGATGTTGGAGAGAAAAACACACATTCGAACCTGAACAGCATCATACTTAATATGGCCAGAAGTCTGGAATTGGCCGAATGATGAATACTCTGAATCGTGTGACCTGTAACGTTTTTAGTCTAGATTTTAGTAATGATTAATATTTATGTGGCCATTTTAAATTTCTATTTTATATATAAAATAAAAAAAAAAAAAAAAAAAAAAATAATAAATCAAATAAAAATATATGTTTCTGGAAACAACAAAAAATACTCAACCCAACTTAGGTATAGTCTGTCCAAAAAGAAGATACATAACAGTTATTATACATTTATTTCACTAAAAAAAAAAAAAAAAAAATTGTATTTTATTTTACGAAGAAACAAGTTATACAATTGAAACGCATAGCGTGAAAGTTGAAATTAATATATTTAAAATTGAGGAGAAGTGATTACAATAAAGGCCATTGTAAGAAAACTGTATAAAAACTGGAAAAAATTTAATCCAGCTATTTTTAATATCCATATAATATAAAATAAAAAAAAAAAAAAAAAAAAAAAAAAAAAAAAAAAATCACTAAAAAAAAAAATTAGAAATAATTATTACTCTCACCCTTTTGAAACTCTTTGAAAGAGCCAACTGATTAGTATAGGGACGTCATCCAGTTGATTATGCAAACTTTTATTGCTTAGAGTTATTAATTAGATAAATAATTAGATAATAAAAAACAGCAGAAAAAAAAAAAAAAAAAAACATTTTTTCAGATAAAAAACGATTTTTTTTTTTTTTTTATAGTAAACAATTTATGAGAATATTTTCGCGCTTGAACCGATTCTTTTGAAAAATAATAAAGCAGGAATTCTAGACAGCATCGTAAATATTAACGAACAAACTTTAATTTAACCTAAACAATTTCTAAAATAATTTTTTGAAAAATTTATATTATAAGTTCTAAAAGTTTTCGAAAAGTATACAGGGAAATTTAAGAAAATGCACGATTACTGTTTCATCTCTTTTAGCGAAAAAACCCATAGACGTGTTCCTGAGCCGAAATATACCACCTGAAAATATTTTATATTCTATTTGACTCCACCATATATCTTGAACTCTTTTGACACAATCTGATATAGAATACGAACCAATTTATTTTGATTTGTTGGGACTCTTTGATAACGCTTAACAAAACACGTTATCACGCGAAACTACAATAGGGTTTCTAGGCCGTAACAAAAAGTAAACAAACTGAGTAAACAATTGAATTTCACCGTATCTATCATATAGTATTTATTCATTTTCAATTATTTATACTCCTATATACCAGTTGGAAATGTAATTGAAGCACAGAAGACATTTTAATAGACTTAAATAGAGAACCTTAGACAATACTAACATTTACTAATAGATTACAACATGCCCACTGTTGAAATCTTTGCAAATATTTTTTAAGAAATTGTTGATATGAAATGACTAGAATTTTTTTCTGCTAATCGTATCAATTCAATATAAACCTTGTATTTCAAAATGAATAACCATTTGACGAATAAAAACAGTGGTTTTTCAAATAACAATCACTGAAATTATGTCGTGCAGAAAATTGGCATAGGAGTTTACTAAAAATCAATATACTGAAAGATAGACAGTTTCCAGGCAGAAATTTCAAAGGCTACTGCGACACCTTTTTCATTTAATTTATAGTACAGATTGATCAACAATGGTTGAATCACAAATCTTAAAATACTACATATAGTGGGTATTGTAGTAGATCTTGATAAATAATCGAGAAAAAAACGGCGTCAGGGTAACCCTTAAAATGACCATGTCTGATACCTTTCCCAGCCTAATCTAATATTTTTTGGCACTACTACCTCTTCAAACTTCAAGGGCTATTGTTACGGCGTTTTATTTTTAAATTCCGAGAACCTGAGTCCCATTTTTCGTTCAATTTCAAGAATTAAAAAATAAGGAGTGGGTAAAATCTAGGGTTTAGGTCTGCGTTTAAATTCTTCCTGCTTCACCGAGATGGCAATTCTTAAAAATCTTTAACTATAATTACTTAAACAATAGACCTTTTTCTTCGAAAATACTTCATTCTAGCGGGTCAGACCCCACTTAACCAGCAATACACCAACTGAAACGAAGTATTACCA
>NW_022146754.1:41550-168111 GCF_002938485.1 Sitophilus oryzae | reverse complement strand
CTGGTATGGTTCGGTTTTACGTATTGCTAAATAAAATCTAAACTTCTAACAGTAATGACGTCGTTTTTTTCGACCGTTGCTAGTGTGGGGAGTTTAGGTTGATATTGAATAAGAAACTTAAACATCTGCCAAAATTAGAAACTTTGTAATTCTAGTTACCGTGTAAACTGCATAGACGGAATTTTAAAGTGAGATTCTGTCATTATATTTTAATGTTAACACTTTAAGCAATACCTACGTGTTCCCTTTAACTAGATTATTTTTAATAACGTCTTTCTGTATTATATTACTCGAACAAAATAAAGCAATATTGCATCAAAAGCGCTCAAGTAGCATTTGTAACGAGTAAGCAGGTTGGCAGTGATGCAAAATTAATGAAACCTTGTAGTTAGTGCATGCATCGACTCATATTCCGACGCTTCCCGTTATTTGATTAGAGCCTAGACGGTTTTCCAGGTAATTTACTTAAAGTAACACAATTTTTTTTTTGTCTCTAACAAGGCAAATCTGATATTTGGTAATTTGAAAATGGCTTAAAAATTCATAAAATATTTAATGTGTCATTATTTAAATTATGTACATTCTGAGAGGTTGCAAGTGTCAAAATAATATAATACCGTATGAAACATTTTATAGGCACATTTATATGGGAAATGTTATAAACTAGAATTTCCTGTTTTCACCGACGCCAATCATACGATATGCATTAGAAGTATTCAATATAACCAATTATGCACATTTAATAACTTAGGTTAATAACTCTAATCATCAGATTCTGATATGTGTCCGAACTAGTGATGTGACGGTATTTGTATATCGTAGATTTTGGACCGGTATTTTTTTGTAGCGATGTGTCACGCTCCACAAAATGTAGAAGGAACCGGTTATAATTATTACTATTTATTTTCATTAATGATGATACTATTGCCTAATATACCCGCCCAGATATTTATTTTTTGAGGGTATTGCGCCTCTCTAATAATGTGAGTATTGATGTCGTTCCAATAACGACAGTTTTATGGCGTGCCATTATCATTTAAGCAAAAAGTGCATTCGTCACCGAAACAGATATTCTTTATTAACCTGGACTGAGTAATAATCTTGTCCGTCATAATAATTTCGCAAAACTCAATACGCCTGTCCGGGCCATCGTCCCCTAATTCTTGAGTAATTAGGAGTTTTTATGGATGAAATTTGTGAAGCTTTAATACTTTCCTGACTGCCTCACGCGACGGTCCAGTTTGATCTGCAACTTTACGAATGGACGTAGTGGGAGCCATAGAAACTTCACCAAGAACCTCAATCTGAGCGGCTTCATTGAGCAGTCTAGGCTCATTCCTTTTCTTATTGCATACAGATCCCATTTTCAGAATGTATCAGTCTAAATGAAAATTATTTCTACGCGTTCAGCAATAGTGTAAACCATTTTAAGAAACAACACTAATAATTGAAAGCTATTGAAATTACTTTATGAAACTTTCACAGCTTATATTTATTTATTCTGGTTAAGTTCATGAAATAAATAATGAACACCTAGAGAAAACAAAGAACAAATACCTATTTAATATTGAAATATCAGGAATTTCTTGAGCTTTTTTTTAAATATAAAAAAAAAAAAAAATTTAATTACTTTATGTTTTGTAATGGCGATATCGACGAAAATGTAAACAAATAAAGGAATTTGTCATGTATAGTATTGGGGTGTACAAACATTTTTAAATGAAGTTCTATGAGGTGGTGAATGCAACTGTTTTAAAATTAGATATTAACATTTCATTCATTTGTGAGGTTATGCATCACACCTTTGGACAAAATAATAGGTAGTTTATGTGAATTTTAGCAAAGAAACACAAAATGGTAAAAGAAAATGGGGCTATTACTTAAAATTTAGGGGTAGGTGCCCTGGGGGCAAGGGGTTGAAAGTAACAAAACAACAAAAGTAATTTTCAAAAAAATATTTTTTTATGTTTTGGAATTTTTTTTGGCTTCCTTTTGCACCTGGTCATTAAAAATACACAACCTTTTAAATTTTACCATTCTACTATCAACCCCTATTTTTAATAGGATTTTTTTTTTTTTTTTTTTTTTTTTTTTTTTTTTTTTTATTTTATATTATGTATATAATCAGTATTTCTGAGAATATGTTATCTATTTTTTATACCCCTATGTGATAATGGTAGCCCACCCATTTTTACTTATTGGACAAAATTTTTTATTTTTATTATATATGATTTAGCATTAAATATACATACAACCCTAAATTATCACCCTTCGACCATCAACTCCGAGATTTTTTTTTAATTTGTTATTAGTTACCATATTCCTCCGAAACGGTTTGATTGATTTTGATGAAATTAATATGTATATTTAGTAAGTCCAAAATAGGTGGTTATCTATTTTTATACATTTTTTTTTTTTTTTTTTTTTTTTTTTGACAAATTTTTTATTTTCTTTTATGATGTGGAATTACAACCCTAAATTTTAACTCCCCTACCATCAACCCCTATTTTTTAATAGAGATTATTATTAATTTGGTAATTTTAATCTGGGTCTGCTAGTGTAATTATATACCAATATCTGTGAAATCAAAAACATTAAAAACACATTAAATCATATCAGAATATACGTAACTTTTTTAATTCCAAAACCTAAGAAAAATAATGTACAGGGTGGCCGCTAAAACAAGAAATATTATTGGCGCAATGGTGCAAACTTCAACGGCGAAGCACTGTTCCCGTTAGATCACCAGAGTTAAGCGACGTTGGGTGACGCAAGTTGATGGACGGGTGATCGTCTGGAAACTCTGTAGTACTGTTGTTCCATGACAAGAGTGTAAAATATCTTGACACACACTGCTCATACACGCCAGTTCGAGGCCGGATGAGAACGGATATCTCGTAAAGCTTCATTCAGAAGCTCGCAATTAAAGTGGAATAAATTAGTGGTTTCAATTACACTTTTATACTTTTTTAGTTTACGATCATTCCACAATGTCTAAAAAAACACAGCTAAACAATAAAAACATCCTAGCAACAGCTGAAAGGTTCAGTTATATCCATAGAGAAAGCCTTAATATTTAACTTTATAAACAATCAACTTTTTGGTTTCTAACCACAGTTTCTCTTGACGGCAGATAATCAAAGACCAGAATGACATTTTCGTAAATTTTGAAGTTTAATAGTTGAAAAGTTTGATAGCTTTTATTTGATGTTCTGAATGCATTGATATTAGATGAACACGCTTCTACGCTAATTGAAACCACTAATATATTCCACTAATTGCGGGGTTCTTAATGAAACTTAAGAGTCGATTTATACCTCGCCCAGTCAAATACGGCCATTGTAATTGACAATCATTAGCACCAAATAGAGACGCATAGTACTCTTTTTTTTATTATTGCAGGACCGTGTATAATAAAAGTTACATTGTAATCAGCTAATTTTAAAAAAGAATTATTTTATTCTGACAGAAAACATTAAATTTTATGAAGTCATATTTCATTTAACTTTATAACTTCTAGGGCTAATAAAAAAGAACAAATTTAGAAGAAAAAACCGTTAAACAAAGACCCTTTCTAGAGACAAGAAATTCCATTATAAATGCTGGTCTTATTTAAATGACAATTAAAGTTAGAGAATTAGATATTATGTCACAAGTAATAAGAGTTTCAAAGGGAAGAGAACCGAAAAATCATTAATCCAAAGGACAGAGTAGTAGTAACATTAGCGCGAGAAACAAGGCTACCTCCTTTATCCATTAACAAACAATTTAAGGCAAGTTTCCATGGACGGTTTGCTTCTTGCACTAAGTCTCCGTTATTTCCGCGTATTAGCTGATGCAAGCGGCGGGCTCTAATGGCACAAGCCATTAAGGAAACAACACCTCGTAGCCTTATATTCATTGTAAACTGGTTGGCGTCTTGGCCAATCTATAGCTCTTATTATCAGTTGTTTTATTAATTATTCAAGATTAGTTTTCAAGGAAACGTTGCAGTTTATTTTTCTTTTTGTTTTTCAAGTTGTGTTATTTCGTATATTAATTGAAGCTTCTATTCGTATATGAGAGAAAAAATCACGTATTTTCATTTTATGACGATATTCATTTATTTTAAAAAGAAATTGAAAATTATAATTTTAATATAATTTTTGAAAAAAAAAGTATTTATTTTAGGGGGAACATCCTAAACTTATATCCTTTTTTTTCTATGGCAAATTTTCCATTGTAGATAATATCTTTGAATCAAGTCGCATCAAAATTAATATTCTTAATCTTTTAATTTTCCCATTTAAGTTTTTTATTTTATATTGTAACGCAACGTAATAACAAAATATTATTTTATTAACACATTACGGCGACGGTGCTGTTCGCCTGAAGAGCATTATAGGGTGCGGCGTTTCTGCTCAAATGAGCGCCACTGAATCTGCATAATAGTTAAATAACATTAAAGATTCAGAAAACTGTTATTAGAAAAAGATGTTATTTGCCAAGATGAAACCTCATTCATGCAATAAAACTAATAAGTTTCTACTCTACTAAATCTAAATATACTTATTAATTAAAATTAATGTTTGATTATAAAATACGTTTGTTTTATAACAACCAAAAACAATGAAATAGGTTTAAATTTTGAAAAATGAGATTAAAATATTATTTAAATTTGTAATTAAAGTATATAATTAAATTGAAAAGTATATAATTAAGTGAAATATTACAGATGTTGAAAACTACTTATAAAAAAAATTAATAAAATTAAATCAGACTTTACTATCTATACCTTTTATAGTGTACCCCAAAATAAAAGTATACAAGCCTGGGTAAGTTATCCAACAACAGCAGCTGAGCACGGCAAGGTTGACCAGGGTTGAAGAGGGTGAACTCCAGGAACTATAGTTGCATCAGCAAGGCCACAAATCTTTGTTGAGTTGGAAAACAGGGTGGATGTCTCGACACTATGTGATCACGTGCACGTGAATGTTAAAATAAAACCATCCATAGCAAGGAAGGAAAACCAGGAAAACTAAAAACCAGAAAGGAATAACCAAAACCCTGTAAACAATATTTAAATTGATATTTGTAGATTTTAGGTTATGATACCTTACCCCAAAGCGTAACTCACAAGTCGTCCAGCTATTGACAAATTAATGAATGAAATTAGTGGATCCATTCCATTAGTGGATCCATTCATTGAAAAGAAACTGTCAACACTGCGTAGCTCACTCGCTGCTGTTAAACAAATATAAAATTATTATAAAGTTATATTTAAATATTATAATTAATTAAGAGAAATTTATAAACTATAATTAATAAAAAAGAGAAAGGGCTATTATCAAAAAGGTAGCAAGTTTAAAAAACATGCTACAATATCAGTAGAGCACGGTTTCTGAGTTTCTCCGAGGTTTTCTCAATAGAGAGAAATCGCTTGTTTTCGTTTACTTTATTGTGCAAACGTAATAAATAAGTAGCAAGCTCTAAATGTTTGAAATTTTGTTGGAAATTTGGTCATTCTGTTGTTAGTTTTGCTCTTATGTAATTATTCAAGGCAATAAAAATACAGTGACATTAATGTGTATGAATTATTGTGTACCTATTTCGTAAGTACGTCTTAACCTATTTCGGTTTGTCTCGACCTACTTTTGACTCTTATAAGCGCCACAAAACTAGTTTTTGAAATTGCGGAGAAGGGAGTGGGGGGATTTTTTGGCATTTCCTGTTGTCTCGTTCAGTTTTGTTGCGTTGACTGCTCCGTGTTTTACAAAATAGTAATGATAAATATGGGGCCCGTGTTATAAAAAATTGTGGAAATCGATCGGAACGTTCACCTAAATAGATCGAGACACGCCGAGATTGTATGTTTATGCATTATTTTATTATTGTTTGTTTATTACATTAACAAAAAAAACAAGAACAATCACGGCATGTCCCCATGCATTTCCCGGTCTATTTCATTCTATTTCGATCTATTTCAAAGTTTGCGGCAGAGATTTCCCGCAACATAGGAGAAGCATTGAGTTTACTTCAGAAAGAGCTTCCGAAATGCTTTGCGAAATGTTTCCAAAGCAAAAAAACGCATTTCTAAGAATCGATAAATTCCTTTAGACACAGACTTTGTTTTAATTCTTATAAAAGTCACTGCCGCGCCGTAAGGCATAACGCCAAAAATAATAAGCCATTCGTACGGAAAAAGTCAGAAAAAGCTTTAATTCGAAGAACATAGCGGCGACTGGGGCATTAGAATCAGCGGGAGAGACCGGGCGACTTCCTTAATCCATTAACAAACAATTTAAGGCAAGTTTCCACGGACGACGCGTCGCTCGGAGTCCTAAGTCTCCGTTATTTCCGCGTTTTATACGGTGCAAGCGGCATGCTATAATGACAGAAGCCATTAGGAAACAACTCTTCGTCCCCTTATATTCGCCGTAGACAAGTTGGCGCCTTTTCTGCGCCGTCTATTGGTTTTTTGGTAAATGAAGGATTATTATTTTTTAGTCGTTTTGATAGTTGTTTCAAATGTTGCAGAAAATTTCTTAAATAAAATTATCCCAGTATTATGATTAAGAATTAAATTGTATCCCCAAAAATACTCTTACAAGTTTTAAATTTTTTATTGTTTAACTATATTTTGAATATAGAAGAAAGAGATTAATCGGCCTAGCCTTCAACAACTCGCAACCGTATACACCAGTGCAAACACGCACACACACACTTACGCAAACACACCTACACCAGTGTACACTGGTGTTACAGCCTTCAGGCTTCATCAGTGCGGTAAGGAATCAGGAAGCGATAAAACCGATCCCAAAAAAACAGAAAACCAGGAAGCAAACGATGCAATGATGGAAAATAAAAGGAACAAACGGGAGCATAAAGCATTCATTTTTGTTCTTTTTGAATATAATGTAAATCCGTGTAATTTTAATTTTTATTTCACATTCAGAAAAAAACTGTAGCAGTTTATATGTCTTCAGAAATACTTGACATTAACGCTATTGATAATGTTAGTAAACGGAGAAAGTTTTTCAACTGCTAGATGGTACGTGATGCTGTTCAGGAAAAAACCTTTTCTCCTCCTTGTTTATCTATTTATTCTGTGCACGTAGGTCAAAGTTATTCACACCGAAATCTGAATTATTCCCGTAGAGGTTGAAAAGGGTGCGGACCGATAATACAGTTATTAACGCAATGGATCGCATTTATTGGCTAGGGCGTCCCTTTCTTCGATACCACTATATGGCTTTAGGGTTTACACACGAGATGTTTGTCTTAAAATACGGAATTGTATATTATAAATGAAATCAATAAAGATTCGTGACACGAATCGGTAAAACAAATCTCTCTCATTCGAAATATTCTAATTTGCCAAATTTAAGGAGGCTTTTTAATGGTTCTAGTAGCAGTTATGAAAGAAATTATTAGATTATCCTCTTTTGAAATTTGATGTGTATAATAAATGATATGTCTAAATAAAATATACCTCAAAAATTAAAAAACAATATTTTGAGAATAATATAAACACAACCCAACTTACATGGAATCATCTATTATTTTTCATAATTTGTGAGGCGTATGAACATTTTGAGTTTGTGAATAAAACTCAGTCCTTACCAATGGCTTTTTTAATGAAAAAATAATCCATATAGCAATAACAAAATAATCAGTTTCCAAAATAAACACAATTGTATTTGTTTGCTTTCTGAAACTAAATGAGATTTAAATTTTTAATTGTCAAAACTAATAATAAAAAAATGATAATCTTAATAATCTGTGTTGTCACCTCTAGCCCTTATTCAAGCTTCTATCCGCGCTGGCATGCTTCTTATTAAATTATCAACGTTGTCTTGGGGTATGTATACCCATTCTGCTAATGCTCCATCAATAAGCTGTGTGACATTTCCTGGATTGTTTCGACTAGCTGAAATGCCCTTCTTTTGAGCTGGTCCCACAAGTGTTCTGTAGGGTTTAGATCTGGTGAACATGAAGGCCAGTCCAAAACTATGACACTTTCCATTTCAAGACATCCTCTAGCCACTTGCTGAGAATAACTAATGGAGCTGCATTATCGTGCATGAAGTTAAAATTATCTCAATTTCAGCTCGAATTGCCTAACGATTGGTTATAGCTCTAAATCAGCATACCTAAGACCCATTAAAGTTTGTTGAAGTGGTAACAATGGAGTTTTTGTTCCCAGCATAATACCCCCTCAGAGCATTACCATTCCTGCCTTATTTCTTAGTACAAATTTGGCAGCTTGAAGTCTCGCTCGTCTTCCTGGAGCTCTGAGAAAAAGTATAGAGTTCTGAGAAAATGTCTATTAATTAAGATTTGTTGTTTCTTCGTCTAACTTTGTCTTGCCTCGGCTTTTCATTTCATAAGTCACTACTCGCGAATTTGCCGAGAATGATAATGGAGGGAGTGACTTTCGGTTGTCTCCTGAGTCAAAGAACTTTTTTCATAAAGCTCAGAGAAATAAGAAAACTCTACACCTTTTAAAATGTTCAATGTTACAATGATATATTTTACTTAAGCATTTCGTTATTATGTTGATATAGATTTAAGAAAATAAATATTTGAACACGTATTTATAGCAGAAATTTAAGCACGAAACTTTTCAATTAATGTGCAGGTATACAATTACAATATTTTTGTTATTTCATTTTAGTATATTGAACAATGTATATGTATTTAAAATTGCTTATGGTATGACTGTCAGGATTCTTTATCAGTGGTACTAGATGGATCAGATTAGAATCCATAAACTGAGTGATCAAAATTCTAAAAACTTCATTCAGGCCTTCCATTTCTAAACTTCCTGGTAATGAAGCAATGTATGTAGAAAAAATTTCTATTAATTAGAACGCGCGCAAAACAGCACGTAATAATTAAATCGGTTTTCAAATTTGAGGTTTAAATCAAATTTTAAAGAAGAATATTTACCTATCTGAGTGATTTACAAGATTGCCATACCTATATTCACTTTTAGATAATATAAAATACCGCAGACTCTATCTTGTGGACAGGGTATGTAAAGTTGTCTGACGAAATTATGAAAAATATAACAAAATACAAGAATTATCAGCAATTACGTAAAGAGTAACGAAAAAAAAAATCTTTTGAAACCGAAAATTTGAATTTAGTAAATATAAAGCTCTAATTTACACTAATCCAAAACATTAATGTTTCAATTAAACATAGTTTTATAAAAACAAAAAAAAGATACATTAATTTTAAGTTTATCTGGAGATTGGTCCCAATCGTAAATACAAATTTAATTTTAGTTTGTTTTTATGTGTAATTATAAATTTAAATTAAATACAGAAGTTGTCTTTGTTATTCCGGGGTGGCCAACGATATTGAATTACAGAGTAAACTTTGTTTTATCAAAATAATTAGGTTACAAGTATTTTGAAACTTTATTCCGAAGGTGTAATCCTTTCAAATACTTTTCTTAAACGAACTCGATTTTTTAAATAAATTGTTATCAGTGTTGCCAACTTTCTTAAATAGAATTTCCCACAAAGACGGTAAAAATTTCCCGTTTTTTCTAAAATTCTTACGAGTTCTCAAATTCAATATTGTGTCGTCAACATAATACAGATTTTATATTTCTTAACTAAAAAATCAAACAAATTTTGAAATATATTTTTCAATTCATTTTTCAAATGAATTTTTTTTCGCGTAATTTCGCGAGGCGCTAATGCACTATCGTCGTGTATAATAGTATAAGAACGAGACGGTGGCTGTTATTTACGCGGATGAAATTTAAAAATCATCCAAGTGAATAACAGCCATTATATGCGAGTAGAATACTATACTTTATCCGGGACTATCAAAAAAAAAATTCTAGATAATATTAATATAAGTTTTTATTTTAAACAACTTTTGAAACCCCCATAGATGAATGCAAATATTATTGAAAACTTCAAATTTTTAAATCGAATTATAGAATACAAAAAGTGACATTTAAAAACTCAAATTTTTCAATCGAATTTTAGAGTAGAAAATGAGGAAATTTTAACATTGTTTCTTCGTAATGATGTTTAATTTGTTTACATGTCGGGATATGTCGATTACATGCCCATGAAAGACTATTTAAAAAAATATTTTAAAAATCTTATGACAAGAAAAACAACTTTGGAACACCCCATAGATGAATGCAAAAGTGACATTAAAACTTCAAATAGCTCTTGTTTGGAGTTTGGATCGAGATATCCATGGAAGCGGTGAATAACGAAACCATTATTCAGTAGTGAATAATGAATATTATTATTATTTCATAAACTCATGTATAATAATCAAATTATAGACGAGTCGTGATAAAACAATATTTTTTTTTTTTCCATAGTTACGCGTTTTAAAAATATTCTGAAATTGCTGGGTTGACGTTGGTTTCTAAGTGTAATTTGACAAATAAATAAAGCTGTCTTTGGTTGTTAGTTTTGAGTCAATATTTTTTAATTCTCTTTCGTGTCGATTGCTGATTGAATTGAAGCTAGAAATGACTCAAAATGAAATAAGTAAATTACCAACAGATATTCAGGCTGTGGCGACAAACGCCATATCCAAACTACTTCCATTTAAATCCCGAATAGCGTATGAAAAGGAATAACTTTTTTTTCAAAAATGGAAGCAATTAAAAAGCGTGCGAGAAGAAATAAAGTTTTTAACCTATCCTCTCTGTTAAAGTATCATTTAATCTACTCTTGCAGTTAAAGTACTATTTTATATACTATTTTTGATAGATATAAGGCAATTTTAACAGTTGCTATGGAAAAAAATAATTTTATAACATTAGGTGTGTTCCTGGGATCGATAAACAGAGTAAGTGTTAAATAAGTGCAAATATTTGTAGGGATAGTATATTTCATCTCCAGAAACACGATTCAGTTTTTTTGAAATTTTGATTTTTTTTTCTTTTTTAGTTAAAAAACATAATTTCTTGAAAATATGGCAAGAGAGGTAGTTTATTAAATTATGTAGGTAGTAGATTAAATTTACAAAAGAAACCCCTGAAAAGATACAGTAGTGGTTCTCAAAATTTAATAAAAAAATATTATTTTTTGGAAATTTTCAAAGTTAACTCGTTTATTTTGGACTTATTTGAAAAACGGTAAAGAGAAAATATGTTTCTTTTATCGATATTTACTCTAAAAATATTTGCACTTATTTAAGATTCACACTCTCTATAATATATAGGGTGTGAATCTTAAATATTTTTTTTTCTTTATATATTATATACCATCCCTAGAAATATTTGTACTTATTTAAAATTCGGGATCTATTCGAGGGGAGCTGGTACAAGAATACTGTCTGATGCCACCGAAAATGTGTATTTAGTTGCGGTAATGCTAGTTTGAATTTTCTTTCATTGCTCAGAAATGCCGACTCTATTACTATTTTGACGAATAATACATGATTTTAGAATTTCCTACGATTTTGATGTTTTGGGTTAAACTTTCCCTTTCTCCCTCTGATCGCGAAATATCCCACGAGTTGTGAAAATATTTTTCTAGAATTATTAAACATTTGTACCGCAATATATGAAAAGGTTTTTCTATCCTGTGAAAGTAGTAAGAAACATTTCAATTATTGAAAAATTCAATCAGTGAAAATAAATTAATGTTTTTTTTGTATAATTAATAGCACAATATATAATAAATATATGAAGTTATACAAGTATTTTTCGAAATTTTCAAAAAATTCTTAAAAGTCATTCACACACTGTACCTTTTACAGTTTCTCACAAACTACTATCTATAATTTTCACTCCGGTTCTTGTATTCCGTTTTTCCCTCAAAAAAAATATCATTAAACTTGGTGAAAGAATCAAGTGCAACACACACACCAATCAGGAACTCCTCTGACGTATTTTTCCTGTTCGATTGAGGTGAAGTTCGCCACGATGTGAAGGGGGCTTCAACTGGAAATCTCCAGTAATTAAAACAAGTTTGGCCGGGAATTAGGGCTTTGAGAGGTTTCTGTTTCCGAGTTTATTAAATCCCCTTAAACTTTCTTCTTTTGTTGTTAATTGGTAGCGACTGGTTTGCTAAAAAGTAAAAATAAAAGAATTTGATCGAAAGTTTTTTTTGTTCTAATATACTAAACTGGAAATCGTTTTTAACCTTTTTAAGTACAGTAGTAAAAATAGAACTTTGAGAAAAAAATGAAATTCTTTCTTCTTACTTCAAGTGTGTATAACCTTTAATGTTAATTAGATGAATTTAATTGAAGTTTTAATCAATAAAAGCAAATTTAGTATATTTAGAAATTAAAAGTGGATATTTATATATAAAGATCAATTCAAATTGCTAAAACACTTTGCAAGAAGTTACAATCAATAAAAAATAAAGATTTTAACCCCCTCTAGCTACGAAACAAAGCAGCAGCGGACCTATGGATGAATCTTTTAAATAAATGCAAATATTTTAGGAGTGCTATATTTCGACCCCTGAAACACGATTATGAGGCATTTTTCGCAGAAAGAAATTTTGAAAAGTTTTGGAAATTCCTTTGTTTTTTACTTAAAAAACCATAATTTCTTGATAATAGGGCAACATAGGTAGTAGATTAAATTTACAAGAAAGAAAACCTAGAAAAAGATCCAGTTGTGCTCAAAATTTAAGTCAAAAAATTTTTTTTGCAAATTTTGAAGTAAAGTAACTTGGTTATTTTAAATTTATTACTTTAAAATTATGACTTAAAAACGGCAAAAAAAGAAAATATGCACTTAATTAAATATTTGCACTTATTTAAGACTCACCCTCTATATGTTGATATAAAAAAATAAATGTTATTTTTACGTGAGAAATTTCCCGACGAGAGATGGCACATACTTTTGAAACACCCTGTAGTTTAGTAATCATGGCATAAAAGATTATGTTGAGTCTCAACGTCTATTTTGTACCTAAATCGTAAAATAGTTTGATTAGATTTTTAAACTTTTAATACAATTCAACCAAACCAATTAAACTTTTAGATACGTAAAGGGCGAGATTTTTAAATTTATTGTTGACAACCATGGACATATTCGTCGCCGGGCTGACTAACTGGAATTTAAATTTCCCGCTGAGGATTCAGGTGGTAGCTCTGCTCTGAAAAATGTCAAGTTGCCACATTTATTTATTTATTTCCTGACATTGTCATTCGTTTTGACACTTTAGTTTTTTATTACGAGTTTTTGGTTTAAATTAGTTTTGTTGTGATAATTTAAGTTTAAAAATGTTTACTAGCAGACCTTGCAGTCAAACATTGTTCTTTTTAGAACCTCTTTTAATCCGAAGTGTACACGATAATTGGCTTAATAGCCGTAAAAAATTAATCGCAACTTTATTAGAATATTTTGAACGGGAAAGCGGTAGTAATGGCCTTTTATATCCCTTAAGTGCTGTTAAGAAGGTGAGTTTTGTAGATGTGAATAATAACTGTTTATATATTTATGATTAATTTATTTTTGTTTCCTAAAATATTTGGATTAAAAGAAAATATGTAGAAGTGTTTCAATTTAAAGTTTGTTTGATATTAACTATATATTTTTTTTGTTAGATATAATATGTAATCTTATTTTTACTTGTACTTATTATCTTGTTATACATATATATCTTATTATATATATATATATATATATATATATATATATATATATATATATATATATATATATATATATATAGTAGTATATATATATATATATATATATATATATATATATATAGCAGTATATATATATATATATATAATATATATATATATATATCCATTCCAGGCCTTCTTTGACAACACGGGCGAACAGACCAGACATAGTTCTCCAGGATATAGCGAAGAAAAATAATTTATGTCATAGAATTCCCGGCGCCATCAGAGAAGAACATAATCAGTAAAGAAGAGGAAAAGAGGGAGAAGTACCAGGAACTCCTAGATAAATGCGCAGAATGTACGCTGATCATTTGTAAGGTTGGTGGTACTGGTGATAGGGAAGTTTAGGAGGAGTTAAAGACAAGACACCCTGCTCCAGC
The DNA here is from genome assembly GCF_002938485.1 of Sitophilus oryzae. Classification (NCBI taxonomy): domain Eukaryota; kingdom Metazoa; phylum Arthropoda; class Insecta; order Coleoptera; family Curculionidae; genus Sitophilus; species Sitophilus oryzae. The sequence continues at coordinate 154,105 of NW_022146754.1, read as the reverse complement.
AATTGAAACTGATACCAGCGTGTTATAATGTAGCGGAACGACTTGCTGCAAGCATGCAGAAGGCTGTGATTTTGGGCTCCTCTCAAAATACTCAGGGCACACGATACGCGGATTCAGTGAACGGCTTACCAGACGGACGTCAGAGTTGAACACTGAAAGAGGACACCGGCAAGTTTCCTTCAAGTGTCGGAGCTGAAGGAAGCAAACCGGATATGTAAAAAAAAAAAAAAAATATTATATATATGTAATAATATACAGGAAACTCCATTTAAAAAAATGAAACTTTCATGTGCCAAGACTTTATGAGCGACCCTGTATACTTAAATTTATTACCCGCTAATAGATATTTATAAACCCTATAATTTTTATATTTAACTTTTTGCGGTAGCTCCTATATTTTATCTAATAATCGACCGTTTCCATACATAAAAGCGACCCTGTATATTTAATATTTGTATATTTATGTATGTTGTGTATTATTTACTCTGTAATTATTGTAAGCTGTTAAGTGCTGTGGAATAAATAAAATAAAAAATAATAAAATAATAATTTAAGAATCACAATAATCATAACAGTTCCGCCTATGAGACACCTTTTATAAATTAATAAATTAATCTTTCTATTCTCCCTTAAAAAAATTAAATAACAATATTAAGAATTTTTTATAATACCGTATGGGCATTTGGTTTTAGCAAGAATATCTTAATTTGTTTTGTTTAATAGATAAAAATAAAGAGGAAATAAAGTATTTTTCTTATTTTGAAACAGACTTTGAAAAAAAAATTGTGTGGATTAATTTTAATCATACTTATTGGGTGTTTAATATGTCGGAAACAATATATAACAATGTAGGGTTGTGTACTTCAATGCCAATCGTACAAGTGCATTATACAATGCACTCAAACGTAAAGTGGTTTGCAAGTGCCATCGCAGTAGTATGTAACAATAGTGTAATGGTATAATGGCTATTGGGTTGCTCAATGCCTGAGCGGTTTGTGGTTGGATTTGAGTATGCAGTGATTCGTGTCCATATAACAGTTATAGAATTAGTAATAATAAAACATTTATTATTAATTAAATTCGTATATAATAGCTCTACACAAATATGTAGTGTTAAGATGGATTGTTATTCTTTAATGGAGAGAAACAAACCATGCCACCACTCAGTTTTGTCATATAGAAAAAATACGGAGTTATATACAATTTACTTAGATTGAAATTTATTGTTGGCTACTTTTTTTTTTTTAATTGAAATGTTTTTTTTTTTTTTTTTTTTTTTTTTTTTTTTTTTTTTAAAAATGTAATTTTTCTTATGAAATAAGTAAGAAATACTGAGGTCCCATTCTAATAGCACCTTAAGAGATAGACATGGTAAAAGATCTAACCATAAACTAATCAAAGAGTATTAAATTGTTTCTCTTAAAAAACATGATGGGACCTTTTTCATGACGGAGATATTACTTTACTGTTTTGGCCAGAGCAAGCCTGTTATAAATTCTCGATATAATATGGTCACAATTCTCATTAAAAATATTGGAAAACTATACACTTGATTTATTTTGGCTCCAGGTACTATCCTTACCAAGTGAGATATATTATAATCATTAATTAGCGGAATTTCTTATTCCTAGACGCTCAATTGGAGTTATCATTACCACGTTATTGACGCACCACTCCATCGTCACACATTAAATATTTCCTTTAGGCCGCGGAATTCTCAAATATTAAAAGAGTTTTGCCCGAGGGAATAGCGGAAAATTATAAATAATTAAAATAAATCCGCTTTTTTATTTCTGGCAGGTGATTTATGGGCTTAATAGAAAGATAATATTTTTTTTCAAGATGTAGTTTTGGCAATATCGGCTCGTGAGTTTAGGGTGGCCACGACCTCCACAACAACAAAAATTATCTACTATTTTTAGTAAATAATAGTATATTGTTTTATTGGTAGGAAAAATTATACTTTTTGTGGCGATGCTGTATGTTTGACCGATATTACAGACGAGGCACAAAACGTCATTTTTACACCGAATAGAACATGCTATTTTTTTTAAACGTAAATAATTTTAAATTTTAAACGTTCCAAATAATATAGAAGAAAAAAATTAAAACTAATACCTTGTAAGTAAATGGTTGAATATGACACTTTATGTCAGTTTAATAATATAATTATTGCTTAGGCGTAAAAGTGCTTTACTTTTATGCCTAGGCGTTAACATGAATTTTTAATTTAATGAATTTTTAATATCGCCAATCACGTCGCAAATATTTTCAAGAGCAAGAATTTTAGATTTATCATTGAAATAAATCACCCAAATATATTAAATAGAATATATTTTTATAAACATAGTATTTGCACAATTAAAAAATTAAACTAGAACAAGTTGACGTCAGACTAAGATCTGAAGGTGAACTTTGTTTAATTCTTATTGTTGTAAATATCAATATGTAGAATAATTAAAGAGTAAATGAGAAGAGAGTTTTGTGGCTCTCGGGGAGAATGAATTAAGAAGTCACGAGGTTCAGTTGAGCGGAGTTCTCCAAGTATTATAATAACAGTAAAGTAAGTTTATAATTTTTTATATATTTTCTCTTAGTATATTTTATTGGTCAAAAGGTATTCTACTTGACATTTCTCCTACCTAAATTAATGTATTTAATTCTTTAATAAATTTTTATTTTGTTTTTATATATATTGATTGTTTTAATGATCTTCGATACCTAAAACGTCCCTAGCCGCAACCCTCTAAAACGAGGTCGCGACATGTGGTGGAGGCGCCGGGTATCGATCCCCGGTACCTCTAATAATAATATAACTAAATATTAATGCTCTTCTGACGTTTGAAAAAAGTGTACTTCTAGTTTTTATTATGTAGTTATTTGATCCAATAAAGTGATAACGTATAAATGTCATACTGCACGTAACTATTCTTTCCTTATATCATAGAGGTTGGGTGGTCACGTGTCTATCTACGCTTTAGAATAAGCAGCTCCTGTAGTTCTGCATTAATTAATATAAATTTGTGATTAAAATTTTTATATATATGACTAGCTAAAAATCCAGCAGATAGACTTCAGTTTGACACTATCATTTCTGTTAACAGCTAATAATTATTTTATTTGACGTATATTGAACTTCCTGATATATAGAATTGTTTTTATTAAAAATATTATAAATCACTGTATCTTTTGAAATATAAAACAGAAAATAGACTAAAGACTTAAAAATGTTATAGAACATTTTTTGTTTTGAATTCAATCATTTATTGATTTTTGTAATTAAAATGGGTAACTTATTTTTCACCCCCGAGAAAGGGTAGCACTCACCACCAGGGTGAAAACACATGTCGCTACTATGTAACTTTTGTGTGTTCACTACAGCGCGGCGTAGTCTAAAAAATGCACTGTTTTCTCCTGTTTGTCCCAGAATACTGCATCTATTGTGTGGTATGTGTTTATCAGTTAGAATTGACCTAGAATTGACCGGTTCCAGTGGAGAGCTTGCTGACCTTACTTTTTCTATAATTGTTTCTGGTGTGTAATTCCAATATTTCTTTTCCTCCTCGGGCTTATTAATTTTGCTTTCAAGGGCTTGATGCAAGATTTTCCCCATGTCTAAGTGTATAGTCTGATTGACTTAGTGTTGTGCATCCTGCCATTATGTGTTGTGTTTTTTCTGACTTTGAGTTGCACCATCGACATAGATCGATTTCCATGCTCCCATCTTTGATAATATGTTTCCTATAGTTCTTTGCTGCAACCACCTGATCTTGTATAGATATGAAGAAGCTTTTGAGTGATTGTTCATTATCGACAAAGTTATGGCTCAATTCGCTGCGATACCTCCCGTGTAGACTTTTGTTCTTCCAAGATTCAGTCTTCGCTTCGATGTTCATGGGGGATGTTACTAACGGTGCTACGTTCGTTGTGGCAGATAGATTCAATGGAGTGTATTGTTCGTCTGTTTTTACTATGGCTTTTACTAAGGATAATTCGTTCTGGTGTAGAAAATAGTAGAATACTGTCTGGTGTTCTATGATTCCACGGCCTCCGTTCTTTCTAGGTAGTGTTATCCTTTCAACAGAACTCTTGGGATGGGGCTTATTGAATTTCGCCATTGTTACCCTGATATCGGTTCAATCGATTAATTCGTCTTTTCACTGGAGAAATTTTCACAGCGTGGCTTATATGTAAGATAACACACTAGTACCATAAATAACTAATTTATATTGTCAATCACGTCGTAAAAATTAATACTTTCGTGATGTTTGAAAAAAAATATAAATTTTAATGGAACACGCAAATATAGTGCCCTTTAAAATAATTATTATATTCATAATCGTTTTTCGTCTCATTTTAAAGACCCACGTCTGATGATGCTTCTGAAACTAGTAAAGACTTAGATGCGAAAAGTTAAGGTGGGTCTCTCGAGGACGTAGCATCTCTAACTTAATTACTTGGCAGAACTTCACGATTCTTCGATACGCCTTTGTCAAAGTAGATCTTCTATTTTAATTCGCTAATTTACATTTTTACTTGGAAAATTTCTTTATTACCAAGGTAAAGCTTTAGGTACTGAGAACGAATAAGTTAATATTTAAACGTAACACAGAGATGGGGCAAACATCCGGTATATTGAAATTTACCCGACAAAATACACGATGCATTCGGTATATACCTAATGGGTAAATACAATTCGGTAGCACCTTCTGCAGAAAGAAATATGCCAAAAAGTTCGTATAAATTTATATTTAATATGTTTCCATAAGGTGAATATATTTAAGAACAAATGAAGTGCATCAGAATAAACTACGGGAGCGGAAAGTCAGGCGGAAACTACCGTAGAATTTCACTACTGGCTATGGGAGGAAAAATTCTTGCAAAAATTTATGTCAAACTGCCTGCACCAGCAACTTATGCAAGAAAGCAGTCAACCTGCAAGAGAGCAGCAGTCCAAACTTTATATTGCATTTATCAACCTAACAAAAGCCTTCGACTCTGTGAACAAAGACGCACTTTGGGCAATTATGAAAAAGTTCGGAGTACCAAACAATTTTTTTTTTTTTTTTTACAGTGCGTAAAAGCCTCCATAACAAGTCAAGAGTGACATAGCATGGATCACTGAGCGATTTCTTCCTAACAAATACAGGAGTTAGGCAGGGATAACGTAAAAAGAGCACAAGAATAAAAACAATTTATAATTTTAGACATAAAATTTAGCCATTTACCTCTTATCTTTGAGAAGTAACAACTTTGACGTTTCGTTGAAACAAATGAATGCAACTAAACACACCCATAGCAACGCCATTCATTGCAGACATGATTTAACTTATCATTTATCTTTTTTGGGAAATCTTAAACACATTTGCTTTTTTCGAATTTCGATCACCTTTTTCATGCTAATACCCCCACCGTGTGGCGGTCTGTTCAACTAAAAGACTCAGGGAAAAACACGTACAAAATTCATCACAGAATACTTCAATACTTCAATACACTTCGATACGCGCTCTCGTTGCAAAAACATTACAGCAATCACAAGAAATGTTGAACACATATAACTCGACATATGAGGATTTGGGCCTTAAGCTGAACATCGACAAAACTAAAATCATGTGCACTCCCCCGGAAGATCACCACAATGCTATAAAAATCGGAGAACTATTGGAATATGTAACAGAATTCAATTACCTCGGCAGTTTGATTTCGAAAAATGCAAATATCGGCTCTGAAATTCAGCAGAGGATTAGCAGCGCCTAAAGAGCATTCTGGAAATTCAAATACAGGGTTTTCTACAATCATGACTTGAGCACAAAAACGAAACTTGCAGTGTACCGAGCAATAATAATTCCCACCATGTTATATGGAAGCAAAACAAGTTGCAACATAGACACCTTAGACAACTGTTAAGAATCAAATGGTTCCATCATGTCTCAAACGTATCGGTCCTTCAAAAAGCTAACTGCGAGAGTATTGAATTCATGATTACAAAATCCCGCTTAAGATGGGCTGGTCACGTATGCAGAATGCAAGAAAAACCGCATACCAAAATCCCTTCTTTGCGGTGAGCTTGTAGACGGTAAGAGGAGGCCGTGTCGACAACTCAAAAGGTACAAGAATATTTTCTACGAAAACTTAACGGGGATTAACATGCAAAATGAATGGGGAGAAGCAGCTCATAATAGAGCGCAATGGAGAAGAATTGTAAACTCAATTAACAGCAATAACCAAAAAGTAAAGAGGTAACAAAGCAATGAGATTTTTGAATGTCCGGAGTGCGGTAGACAGATAACATCATGAAAATTAGTATCTGCGTGTTCTTGGACATGTTTAATTATCATTAAAACTAGATTTAATAATCTGCCGATGACTCCAAAAAGGTTATCAAAACGCGCGTCCAGTGTTAATAGTAAAGTGTTTTGGTGTATTTTAGTGAGCTAGTGTTTTATTTTGCCGCTGTAACACAAAAGATCCCAAAATGAACTGTACTCCAAATAGAATTACAATTATCATATTTAACACTCAGGGACATAAATTATAAATATTTCAATTTCGACCAATATTTTCAGAAAAAAAACTCTTATGACATATTTTTCCACATTCAATATTATAAAAATAAGCTTTCCTAGCGAATATCTCTCTGACTCGCTTATATTTTCGTTTTGTTTCGCGCAGCGACTGCACTTGTCTCCTGAACTCCTGAAATATGCGAGGTTTAGTGCATGCATCACACCGTCCCGGCCATTATTCACGTGAAAATACCTGTTTATAAAATAAATTGCTGTTTACGTAAGCAGGACGGTAATCCGCTTTGCAGTTTTTCGAACGACGTTGCTGGGGGAATATTGTTTTTAAAATGCTCGAGAGGAGCTTTTTAGAGGATCGTAAGTTTTCGAGATCGTTTAGTTAAATGTTTTATATCCGGTTTGCTACCGGTTATATCTATTGTTGAAAAGGGTTTACTAAATCTCTATACTGATTTTCAAATGTAAGTAAGAGATGTTTGACAATACGAACAATTATTTAGATTTGTATTTACGGAAAACAATAGATGTCCACTTTGAAAATGTGCATTTATTTATGCTTTGTATTCTAGTACATTTTAATATCTTACTTATAATAAAATGTCGGGAAAGAAGATTACCCAATAAAATATTTAGAGTATGTATACAGGGTGAGCTCAAAAAGTGGCTCACCCCTATAACTTTTTTATTTTTTTAGTTAAAGAAAACGAGATTTGGTAAGTTATTATATTACATAAATTAGGATTGATTGACATATTCAATTCAATTAACGTATTCAGTCGGTCACTTCTGGTCTTTAAATCGACGATCAAATCTATTTTTCCAAGGCTCCTTGAAGAAGAATGAGTGTTTTAACAAAGCTGGGTGGGCACTCTAAATTAAATTTTAAAATACAATTTTTTATTAAGCGAGAATGTCATAAGTTGACATATGATATGGCATTCCATTCAGAATGTCATTTTCTATCGAATAAAGTAAAAAAAAAATACCGAGGGTGCCATTTGAAAATCAAAAAGTTGTAGCTTATTTCCGGTGAAACAGGAAGTAACCAAAATAATTGAATACACCAATCAATCCTAATTTATGTCATGTACTAACATACAAATCTCGTTTTTTATCCGAAAAAAATAAAAAATATAGGAGTGAGCCACTTTGGGACGCACCCAGTATTAGAGTATCTAAACATTATCCTACACTTTGTTAATTGTGAGAAATATACAGGTGAGTCTTAAATAAAGTGCAAATATTTTAGAGGCAGTATATTTCGACCCCAAAAACACGATTATGAGGTTTTTTTCGTGATTTTTTTTTAAAACATTTTTTTGGAAATTTTCAATGTATAGATGTTAGTTATACAGCTGCGCATCACAGTTATAAATTAATAAATTTATTAGTATACAGGGTGTCCCAATATTCCGGGGACATAGAACTACTACGTACTTTTGAAATGAAAATAAGTTAATTGGACAATTTACCTCTACAGGGTGAGTCTTAAATAAGTGCAAATATTTTCAGGGCTGGTAGATCTCGATAAAAGAAACATATTTTCTCTTTACCATTTTTCAGATAAGTCCAAAATAACCGAGTTATTTAAGTTTGAAAATTAAAAAAAAAAGGATTTTTTTTATGACCTATGCATGCGAAACCTGGATACTTAAAACGGACATCATAAGGAAACTGCAGATCGCACAACGTTCAATGGAACAAAATATGCTGGGAATAACCAAGATAAACCGTAAAAGAATATAGTGGATACGACAAAAGACACAGGTAATAGATGTCATCCACAGAGTCAAATCCCTCAAGTGGCAATAGACGGACATCTAGCAAGAAGGACGGACAACAGATGGACCACAAAAATTACAGCATGGCACCCACGAGGAATTGAGAGATTTGACCAGAGATGGGACCATGATATTAGGAAATTAGCAGGTATAACATAGTCAACAATAGATAACCCCCAATAGGCACAACTGCAAAGAAAGTATATAAATATGTACGGGAGACTACACCATAATTGGAAATGGTTAAATAAGCTGAAAATCATAATGATGATGTTGATGATGATATCATTAAAAGAATAATATTGTTTATGTTTCCAATTTCTAATGTTGTACTATACCAATTTATTCTTCATTTAATATTAATATCCGTACAATTGCACAAAAAGAAAAATAACCTAAACTAATTAAAATACCCTTTTATACGCAAGGAAAACGGACACGGCTACTCCCCTCACCAACGTGTGAGTTTTCTGGATAAACTGTCCCCTAACGGATAAAAGGGATTGTAACTAAGACCGTATATCCAGAATTCGACCGCAACAATAATAACAACGTGATAATTGCCTTTGTGTATAATATCTGGCACCATTTTGCGTACGAAATCACGCGTTGATGTCGTTAATGTCTCGACAAGTAAGGGAGAAAATGATGATAGATGACCGTAGGGAGAGTCAGGTCATTTTGTTAATTTATCAACCGAAAAAATGTTCATTTTGGGCCTTTGGGCTGCTGGCCATTACACAGTTTATTTTTGGATTTTTTTCTGTATTCAGAAAAAAAAACATGAATTTTACTGAACGTATAAGTTTACATATACCGGGTGTCCAATATTCCGTGGACATATCACTATAAGTTCATTGGACACAATTTATCTCTACACAAAAGTGCTTTGTTTGTTCGCTAGAGGGCATTACCTCTTTTCCAATTTTAATGATATTGTGGGTGCATATGTTTTGCTAAGTGCTTTAATATTTGGCTTTCACAAAAATCAAGAAAAAGTATGGGAAGGGTGAAAACTACCCCCACCCCTACATAAATTTTAGTATAAAATTATCCAACTCAACCGACGACAGGTTTTCTTTTCGTATAGTGGTCCCTCTAGTATTTACTACATTTTTGGTCTCTTATAAAAAACGCCATATCGCATAATTTTTGAACATAGAATTATTTTTCCAAACCAGATCTAAAAATATACAGGGAATATATTCCGTGGATACAGAAGAACTACATATTTTCTAAATCACAATGCGTTAATTGCAGATAATTTACCTTTATACAAAAGTGCTTCGTTTGTCCGTTTGATGGCATCAATGAAAAATAAACCCAAACGTTAATTGATTTAATTTCTTTTAAGCTTTTTATGAAGCTTATTGTCAAATATAATTTGTGATACTAACATAAAATTCCATATTTTTGCATACTAGATTATTAGAGCATAATATATTTTATGCGCCTCCGTAGCTTGATGTGACAAGAACATTTTTTGGAAGTCAGCTTCGAAAATATAATTTTTTTTCTCAAAAAGTATGCGCCATGACGTTTTTTTACAAGAGACAAAAAAGTAGTAAATACTGGAAGGACCGTTTTTCGAAAAAAAAATTGCTCGTCGGTTGAGTTGGGTTAGTTTTCACCTTTCCCGTAGTTTTTCTTGATTTTTGTGAATGTCAAATGTTAACGCACTTGGCAAAACAAAAGCACCCAAAATCTCATTCACATCGGAATAACGGTTCTTAAAATATCTGTAAAAATGTGTTTTTAAAGTTTGATGCCCTCTAGCGGACAAACGAAGCACTTTTATATAAAGATAAATTGTGTCCAATGGATTTATTTTGATTCTAAAAATACGTATCTATTAGTTCTATGTCGACGAAGACAGGGGCACAGACACAGCAAGGTTTTTATCCAAGGACCTAGCTCTAAAACCGCAAAAGAACTGTTAATGCTTAACAGGTTAATTAATGCTAAAGCAGCAATAAAGTGCGGACTACAACAGATCTCTTGACAGGACACATGGCTGTCAAGTGTTACCTAAACAAGCTCAACCTGTATCAAGGAAGTCTTTGCTGCAGATTCTGCGATAAAGATCCTGAAACAGGGAGCACATAATATGTCATTGCGAGGCTCTGGATCGCAAGCGACACTTTTTATTTGGGTTTAACTAGGCTAGAACCGGAGGAACTATGCTCCCATCCTATCAAGGTCCTGCATAAGTTAGTGCAGGGCACAGGGAGAGGAGAATGGGTCCAAATATAGAAAAAGGACAAACACAATAGGCCTCACAGGTCGCAGTGTTTCCGGCAGAGGACGACTCCTTGTAATGGAAAAAAAATGTCCACGGGATGTTAGGCCATCCTGTATAGTACAACTAGCTGACCCAGCAAACGTTGTTTTGTCATATGAATTATTCCTAGGATTAATTTTATTCCTACTCCGTGCTGTTGACTGCGTCAGAAGCACATCAAAAGTGATACCGGTAGATACCTGGTGGGGTTAACTTAACGACCGGGGTCGAAAATTATTGAATTACTAAATCGCTATTAAAAAGTAGGGGTTGATGGTAGAATGTTGAAAATTTAGAACTGCATGTTTTTTAAAGCCACATCATAAAAAATAGAAATCAACATTTTATCAAAAAATAAAAAAATTGGAGTGAACCACCCTTATCAATTAGGGGTATAAAAATAGAAAACAACCTATTCTCAGACCTACTGAATATATATATATATATATATATATATATATATATATATATATAGTTGCGCATATATATATATATATATATATATAGCATATATATATATATATAAAATTTCATCAAAATCGGTCAAGCCGTTTCAGAGGAGTATGGTAACTAAAACAGTAACACGAGAATTTTATATATTAGATTTAATTATACCATATAGTACATTAGTTTTATTAATTCATAATTAGCTAACATACATAAACTGTATGTGAGCTAATTTTATTAACAATATGCTATCAAGAACTTGTAACAAATTTATTTTTGATTATAAAGAAACATTTTATAATCCTTTTGATATATCTACAATTATTAGTTCAGTAACAGCAACCCAGTAAAGCTTTTTAAAAAAAAAATTATCACGATACTAATATTAACATTAACATCGTCCATTTCAAAGCTTCAAATACTTTATATTACATTATTCACTAAAATATCCTGATGACCGGCATATAAAAAATTTAATTAACATCTCGGCTAACAGAGTCCACTTAACTCTAATTGTACTTTCACCTGTTCAATGCTGTAGGGGCTAATTTAAATGAACCCCGCCTCCGTCAAAGTTTGAAATAGTTTTGACAGTTATTTGCCTAATTAAATTGGAGAACTAATAGGAAATTATAGTATATGTATTGATAAAAATTAAAATAACACATGAAACATGAAAATACTCTTCGCTGTAATACGTAATACGTATCCTATTTGTCAGTAGTGACTAGGAACTATTAAAACTAAAAGAATTCGCACTTCCATTGTGTTTATTTATTTATACTTACACAACGTTTTGGTCAGATGTATCACTGACCTTTATCAAGTATGAACTAATCTAAAAGAAGTGCAAAATTTGGTATGAGATCTACTAAAAACAGCTGTATTGGTGTGTCTTATCATCATATCAATATTGTTGATATTCCCATACTTGGACATATTGGATGGCTAAATGAGGTTCCTGATGGACAACTCGGGCTTTCGACTGTTTTATGGTGCTTGAACCACACGTGATCTGCAATACCATCATTGTTTTACCTCATTGTTTTACCTCGTGTGAATGTTTTTTATGTCGTACATTTAGGGGATGGGTTGTCTCGCACTCACAAGGTACCCTAGTAGGTGCACTGTATCTCTTATTTTGAGAATTTAGGTTTTATTTTAGTTAAGACACTTCTTCGAGTAGTCCCCGACTTAAAACCAGTTTTAATTTTATACTGCTTGGATATTCGCATGATTTGTTCCGATGTTTTCTGATCCCTTCTCAAGTTTGGTCTTCTTCTAGGTCTCTTCATTCCACGTCGGTACCATGCTGTAATTTTTGTGATCCATCTGTTGTCCGTCCTTCTGTAGATGACATCTATTACCTGGGTCTTTTGTCGTATCCACTCTATTCTGTTTCGGTCTTCCTTGATTATTCCTAGCATATTTCGTTTCATTGGGCGTTGTGCGATCTACAGTTTCCTTATAATGTCCCTTTTAAGTGTCCAGGTTTCGCATACATAGATCATGACTGGTAGTACACATTGGTCGAATGTTTGCTTTTTTAGATAAAATGGCATTCTAGATTTGAATATGATTGAGATTCTTCCGGAAGTAATCCATGGTATCTTAATTTTTTTGTTTATTTCTGGTAGTAGACACCTTGAGCTGTGTATTAGTTGTCCCATATATATTATTCTTTTACTATTTCCAGTATTATGTTATTTATTAGAATGTCTTTTCTTACTACTAGTTCGTTGTATATTACTTTAGTTTTTGCTAAATTCATTTTGAGACGTACTTTATTACTGTATTTAGTTCGTGTATAGAAGAGTATAATCAAACAATGTAAATAATTATCTATGTTCTTTTTTGTTTTTTGTATCTACTTTTTTTGTGTTTAGTTTTTTGATCTTTTGTCACTCAACTTGAAATATTGATGTCAATGTAGATTTTTAAATTTTGAATTGTCTTTGTAAGAATGAACCCTTTGAGGATATTGAGATAGATCCCTGTAATTGCATTATTAACATACGAGTTGTATAAGGCTAATGATCCTCGTGATCAATGTCAAGGAAGAAAAAAAAAATAGTTCGTTAATTTGTGCTTGTATTTATTTAGGACTAATGGCTCTCAGTATGGCATCAGCGAATCTTAGATGGGTAAGATTTTCTCCACCTATTTTTAATGCTTTGTTGCTCCAATTCTGTTAACGGAAGATGTCCAATGTCCAGTTGACGGATGATTGTCCAGTCCAGTTGGTAAAAAAAAGAACAACGGAATAAAAGATTATATTTTGAAATTTAAACAAAAGTAGTAAACAGTATTTTAGGAAGTTATTACTTTATTTTTTTAACTTCCTTCCACTAAAAATCAATATTTACAATAATTTATATGAAATTTAAATACAGTATGGTAATTTATTCGTATAAAAACCTAGAAAAAATCGCGTGCTACAAACACGAGACACAAACAACGGCACAACACCTCGGGGGGCGAAAAACATGTCTGGTGCGTCATTGCTTGGGACACAATTTAAACAAGTTTATATTTACCGAACGGGTAGGACAAGAAGAGCCCTTTTTATAATTAAATTTATCCCTTCAGCATACGCGTGTTTTATTTACATGTTTTTTTTATTTTGTTTTACCGGTTTTATCACGACCCAACAAATGTTTTTTTTTCTTCCTCCGCTTCGTTATAATTATTACTGTTGGGCTTATGTAATATGAAATTTTAAATAAATTAATATTTTCAGTGTTATCTTTACAGTATATTAATTAAAACTATATTTGTTTAAGGGGGAAAAAGTATCTATAATATTAAATGTAAAGGGTGGAAAATATTAATTAAATATACTTGTTTAAATTATAAATGAACAAATTTAATAATTATATATAAACTAACAAAAGCTATATAAAAAAAACATAAATTTAATACAGATAATTTAGCACAACAGCTTGTGCTGTTTGTTCCAAATACATTAACTATTATTTTTATAAACATAATTTTTGAGAAAAGTATTAGCGTAGACTGAAAATATTGAAAAGATAAGCAACCTAATGGGCGAATTTGTGACATTGCTGATTTGATTTCCCCTTACGTCTCAAGTGCTGTACGGTGGGGACACCAGTCGTTCTGCGGTCAACGCATAAGACACTTATTTTCTCTAATTCGGCCAGCGAAAGCATATCAAAGACGGTGTGAATCTGAAAGCTGTTTGACGAAAATATCTTTGGATGAAAAATCCGCATTTATGTATTGAAAATTTATTCATTTTAAACGTAGAATAAACAACAAAATTACAAAATTCTTTTATGGATACTGAATATGTCGTATGATCCAAAAAAAATCCTTTATTTGGCTTTGAAATGGCGATTATTGACATTTACCGTTCTTTGTTTAAGTTGTTACGTTCTTTGTTAAGTTAATTTTATATTAGAAGTATATTTTTTAACGAAGTGTGCTTTTTAAGGGTGAGGTTTTTGTCTAGCCACACATCTAGGTATTTGATTGCATCTTACAACAGGTTACAGGTTTAGGTAACTGTTTCATCATCATCATGTTCAGCTTACTCAACCATTTCCAATTGTGGTGTAGCCTTCCTCACATATTTAGATACTCTTTTGGTAGTTGAGCCCATTAATGTCTATTGTTGGCTATATGGACCCAAGATATCTCTGCTAATTTTCTAATACGGTTCCATCTCAGGTTTGGTCTGTCTGTTTTATGTTTATTATTTGTATGGAGAGGGCATGTGTTTGATTTAAGTAAATCCCTAATTATCCATCTACCAGTATTGGAGTTCTCCCATTCGAGCTGCCATGCATTTAGCAGATTTTTCCGTGCCCCTTGTTTATTAAAACACATATATGTTTCATGTCTTTCTTGCAGAAGTAGGTATATCGGATAAATACCTGCTATAACCAAGGCTACATTTCCCGAGATAGTCCTATACGTGCAACATATCCTGATTGCTGCAACCTGTTGCAATCGGGCAAGCTTTATTTTATTTTGGGCTTTAGATATTGCTTGTATCCACACATGAGCAGTGTAAAGTACTTTGAAGAACTACCCTAAGCATGACTCTTCTCTCTGTGTGACAGGGCACTTAATGATTTCTCAGTTTTCAAAATGGTCATGCCTATGTGCTTTTCAGGTTTTTGTCTAGCCACACTTCCAGGTATTTGACTGCATCTTGCAACCGTTTTCAGGTTTAAGTAACCGTTACATCATCATCATTTTCAGCTTACTCAACCATTTTCAATTATGGTTTAGCCTCCCTCACATATTTAGATACTCTGTTAGTAGATGGGCCCATTGTTAGCCCAAGTTATCCCTGCTAATTTCTTAATATTATAGCTTCATCTCAGGTTTGGTCTTCTTCTGTTTTATGTATTACTAAAAATATCATACGATGCCCAATATTAGAGTAATGGGAATAAATGATAATTTTTCTAAATAAGATATATTATAAATAAATAAATAAATGCCTTTATTGTCAACAAATTTTACAATTTGTAGACAAAGGTAAAGTAAACAAGCAAACAAACAAAAGAGAATACAAAACATTATACAAATAACATTGTCAGTCTTATTGTTTAAAATAAATATTTATAAATGTTTACAATGTCAAAGAACAAAAAAATAAAAATAAGATTCAAAAATATTTAGTAAGTTTATACTAAACATCAATGATCTCTAGATAAATTTACCTCGACGGCATGGGTAAATATAGTAATAGCAAACATTAGACCAGTATTTACAAGATCAAATTCGGCGTAGAAAGCCTTGTCTAGTAAATAAGATTTCAATGCTTGGCGAAATGAAGAAAATGATGTTATGGGTTTGATTTTAAATGGTTGATGTTGATTATTGGTGATTGTGCATTTTTTTCGAGTTATATAATATTGAACTTTTAACTAACTCTTAGCATGGGGTAGGTAGATAAAGATCTTCCTGAGTGGATAAGTGTGAGATGGCCTTTCTTGAAAATCTTTATTGATACCTATTAGGCAAACGGATTCAAATATAAATAAGGCAGAAAGAGTTAATATTTCTAATTTTTTAAAAAAGTCCTGGCTGGAAAATTCTGGTTTTTAGTAACACTATTAATAAAAATGGGATTTCCTTGCATTATATACAGATATTTTTCTTAGACTATCGCGTGTTACATCCCTTTCACTCGTTAATAACTTTTCTCAAAAGAAGGGAAATATATCACCACAGATAGACCTTATTTCACAGTTATTCGTTCGTTTGTTAGGGGTAATTCCAGCAGACATATTTATTTCGTGAAGGATACCGCCAGATGCAAGAGGGTCCTGCGAAAAGGATCGATCAACAACACGAAGCGCAGGAATATAAATCACGTTATTTTTGTTGGAATCTGTCATTTTTCATTCGAGTTTATGATTAATATTGGTGAAAATTAGCCGACAGATTGGGTTTAATGGTAGATTTGAAGATTTTTTCTCGAATACAATAAAATCTGTTGCCGGTAATGATTCAAATATATTGATTTATTGTAAAACTTGGATATTAATTCTAATGGTATTTGGGCCATTTTGGTCATATTATACAAATATATATTATATTGATCACTTGTTGAATTATGAAAATATATATAAATTTGAAAAATAAGTGTAAAAAAATACATCGTGTAGTGTATCCTCGGCGTCGCTGGAAATAAAGGAAACCATATACAAATTTTGAACTGTTCAAATATTGCCACCCCTATGGTTTTTACAGTGAAGTGTCGTAAATATAGATTTTTTAATGGTTTATGTATGGTAAATACACATGCCAAATTTGAACAATTTTTGGTCAGCCGATTTTGAGTAATTAGGTATAATATCGCATCTATTTTTATACTAAAACCGAACAGGTAACAACCAAACACTTGTCAAAAACCGACATACCTTAGGTTTACAATCATTTTGTCATTGTCAAAAGTAATTTAATTTTAATATTCAAGGGAAATATAAGCATGTCAGATACACTGTCTAAGCTATTTTGCGCGTAATACCATTTTATCATGCTCTCTTTTTCTCTATGTGTATAACAATAAATTATTACTAGTACTGAATATTAAAATTAAGGTACGTTTGAAAATGACGTTGACAACTTTAGGTATATTAGGTATCTCGGTTTTTGACTGGTGTTTGATTGTTACTTCTTCAGTTTTAATTTAAAAATAGATGCAGTTTTTCTCATATTACTTTAAATCGTCCAAACTTGTCCAAAATTGTTCAAATTTGGCATGTTTCTTTACCAAAGATAGACCTTTAAAAAATATATTTACCAGTACGCTATAAAATCAATAGGGGAGGCAACAGTTCAACATTTGCATGGGATTTCCTACGTTTTCAACAACGATGCACCACCCGGTATATGTAAAACTAAAGTTCATCTTCTATTTATTAAAATTCGTGTATATTTGTATCAAATTGCGATAAATCTATTAAACTATTAAAATGTTTATTATACGTGACAGTTTTTAAATCAGAAAAAAATGTGCTCTATTATACTGTACACTAATACACTTCTAATGTAACAATTATCTTATTTAGCAAAATAAAACACTAATTCACCAAAATACACCAAAACATTTTACTTTTGCACTGGACGCTCGTTTCGCTAACCATGTTTGCATCATCAGCAGATGATTAAAACTAAACTAATATCTACAAATTGAGCGTTTATATAATCGCCCAGTAGGCATAGAGTAGGCAAAACTAGCCAAGCGAGTTAAAACCAACCAAGCGTAACAATTAATTACTGAAACTAGAGTAATAGGAACAGATACTGGAAGGAATTAGACCATTGTCCCTGTTCATACAATCTTTACAATTATTAATGTTGACACTCTCACACGCATCTAATTACAGGAAATTAACCACAAGACAGGCATTAAATTATTATTAAAGAATCAATATTTTTTACAACATTAAACGTACTTAAACAAAATTATACGGGTAGGATATAACAGAAACAATAATCAAAACCCTTTGTTTCCAAAAATGGACGCATTTCTTAAGAAGCCCGCGTTAAAAACAGAGACAAAGTTTTTTAATAAGAAGGAATTAAAGTTTCCACTTTGAAACACTAAGAGAAAATACTCTGCACTGTCAACCTAATTAGAAAGTTCTAGACTTTTGGAGCGAAAAATGAGGGCAACGGAATGCCAAAAGGGGGATTAGCCGGAGAAGGAGACACAAAAATAAATTCTGCATGCTGCTAACTTTTTAGAGCACTCTGTATAAATTTATCTATACCCCTCTTGAATGAGTAGTTTTAGTAATTTCTTGTATCAGTAATAATGTTTAGTAGTAATGCAATATGTACAGGGCATCCATTTTCGTGTGCTTTACAGGGTTTCACGCTTATGAGCAGAAGTACAAAGGTTGAAGAAATTAAAATAAAATTATTGTGTAGACCATTTAGTGCTAATTAAAAATTATCTCTTGATATTTTGTCGAATCCACAATTATTAATAAAACCAAAATAAAATTAATAAATTATATATTTTATCTCTAATTTATTATTAAAAATTTTTACCCCTAGTTATTATTACTATTAGTCCAACCTACAGCAATTTGAAATGAAAAAATAATGGTATTTAAGATCTTATTTTTACGTAAGGAACCTCCCCAAGAGAGAGGGCACACGTTTGTTTGAAACACCCTGTAGTGCTAGATTGTCTCTCAGTTTTATTTCAAAAATAAAAGGGTGAGCTCTACCAACCTGATGAGCTTTCCCAGCCTTTCTTTCCATAAAAATACTCCACCTCATATTCGACAGGTAGGTTGTAACCCTGCACGATGAAGGATTCCCATTTTCCTGTACGCAATGTGTTGATTTCATCATAAGCTTGCTTGATTCTTGATTTAATTGATACCTTCATATCTTTGAACTGAAACCAGGATAGTGAGACAGCTCCCAAGTAAATAAAGTCATGTTTATACAGCAATGGGTTTAATAACTTTTTATTTTGACTTGTACCACTTGTATTACGTCGCCGGCCGTGCAATACTTCCAATGCGACACATATGCGAAAAATCGGTTTTGTGCATAGTCATCTAGTCCTTGAGTTAAGACCTAGATGGCACTAATAACCCCGTAACAATCGTGTGTAATACCTCCTGTGTGACATGGTCCAAAAACCCGACCGTGTAATAAATCGTATGTTTTTTGTCACATTGTTTATTTTGATTGGTGGTGAAATATCTCCAATGTGCATATTGTGTTACATTAGAGGTATTACAATACACACATTGGAGATATTATTCAGCAGTTAATAATTTACCATGACCTTATAAAGATTGTTATTGATTTGTTGACAATTTCTTAACAATAATTATTAATACTAATTTAAGTAAATTATTTGTGTTTGTTTATAAAGAAAACGGTAAGATATGTTATTTGTTATGGCCTTAGAAAAAGATTTTATATTCAGTGAAGATATTGAAATAGTTGGCAGTAAATGTACAAATAATAATCTAACAGAATACAATCTTGAACAAGACTACTTCGAAAACATTTTGAATGTGAATAATGAAATCGAGACAGAAGCTTCCGATATTGACTTTGAAGTTATTCAAGTACAGGATGTAAATGCTGCACAATACTCTGATCCTAAGTTTCAAATTGTTACTGAGACGCAGATCATTAACCTATAACGAACCCGTTTATTGCGAACTTTTGTTTATAACGAACCAAATCTATATGTACGAACTTCGGTATTACTAAACGTATGTTAATTTTTTCGCAAATAACGAACCCTTTTATGACAAACTTTCGGATAAAACGAACCTTAAATTTTGATATTATCGTACGATATTTCTTTTATAATGAACCTAAAACGGTATTTTACCGCTCATGCCACCAAATATCAATTCGAAACTACAACCTATGGATCAGGGTGTCGTCCATAGCTTAAAGAGCCATTATCATCGACTTCTTCTTTCGAAAATGGTACATTTTATTGATAGTGGGGGTGAAAGTTTTTCTATCAACCTCTTGGATGGAATAAACTCCATTCCATGGAATGGCAGAGGATATCAAAACAGACAATTTTTAATTGTTTTCAACACGGTGGTTTCCTAAAAGAGGAAAATTATGTGGATTCAGACGATGACTTGACAGTAGCCGAATGGCTGAAAAAAGTTGGATAAGAAGATGATAACAATATTCTAGACAATCTTCCTTGTTCTGAAAATGAGTTTAATGAATTTGTCCATATTGCTGATAAAAAGTGTCGAATACTTGGATAATGATGCCATTGTCGCTTCTGCGTCTTCTTCAGTTTATATTGATGACGATGAGGAGGCGGAAGAGGAAGAACCTGTGAGTACAGAATTGAGGCCAGTTCCAGAGGAACTTCAACATATTGATAACGTTTGTCATTTCCTTCAGTCACGAAATACTCCGCAAAGTGTTCTTCATCAATTAGCCGAAGTAGAATTACATATTAATGATATTCATTTCACAAAAATAAAACAAACTAAAATAAAATATATTTTTTTTAAATTAGACTCTTAAGAACAGTTGTTAATGTATCTACCATATTAAAAAATATATTTTATGTACCATATCTATGTATTAATAAAAATACCACATCTTTTATATTTATCAGCATTTATCGTTTATTGCAAACTTTGCTTATAAAGAACTGTTTTCGCCGGTTCCATGAGGTTCGTTATAACCGAACATTACTGTAAATGTTTTGCACAATCTACAATTTTGCTATTCTATGCAATCTTCCTTATTTACCCAATGCAAAAATAAAACACAAGATGATTGTTATTATAACTTGGAAAGAAACGCCTCTTACATATTTATACCTGCACTTCCTGCTACGACCATGAATAAATTAGATACGAAATTAAACTCAGTCCAACTCTGTTTACCATCCATAAATCCAGGCTCTTTATCCGCTTAAGACCGAGAACGTGAAATACTGCCGCGCGGTTTTTAACTGCGAAAGCCCTCTCTATTTAAATAGGCGAAATCTTAAAGAAAACGCTCCAGCTAATAAGAAGTTTAAATATGAAAAATACTCGTAACGCTGTTTCTCTTTAAATGCATATTTCAAGAAATCCTAATTTAAATCCTTTCGTGTGATGGCCTGAAGGAAATTAAATTTCTGTATACTTTTAAGTGCAGTTTGTAAAGATTTTTATTGCTAAGAAAAACTACGGGGATAAGGCAGTATAGTATTATAAATATTTTAAATTATCTTATTATAATGAATGAGATTGTTAGGAAGAGCATTCTTGTTATGAAGCCCAAATATGTTCTATTGACAGATATTAAACCCAAAAAGAAACATTGAATAAGTACTTTCTTAGTATCCTATTTTAAAATATCTCTATTAAAATGTCTTTTGCTTCTGCAAGTGGCAGATTATACAACTTTGAGTCAATAAAAAAACATAGCTTATTTAAGAGTATTAATGGAAGAAAATAGTCACAAAGTATACGAACTGAATGCAATGAGAAAAACAAATAATGTATCAATATACAGGGTTGGTCACCATATACGACATGGAGTATTGTAGCTAAATGATTGGATTTTTACGAATTGTAAGTTTTGAGTCCGTGGAAGGATTAGAGCTACAATTTAAAAATAATTTTACAAGATACAGAGTGACCCATATAAGTAAATAATATTACAGTTCTATTTTTTTTTAAACGGAACACCCTATATATTATTGCATTTTTAGATTCTAGGATTGAAATAAAGACAATTTTGATTAAGGTTTGTCACACTTAAAACTTACCGTTTTTGAAATATTTTCAATTTTGTGAAATTGCAGTAAAAAATTTAAGGCTTCATTTCTCCAAGGGTATCAAAGTTTTTAATACAAAATATTTACTGAAATTTATAAGGTGTTTCTTTTTACCTCACTGTCTAATTCACATACAAAATTCAGTTTGTTAGTCTTTGGAGTATTTATTATTAAACAACGTAAACAGTCAATTATTGTAGTTTGAATATTGGGATCATATTATATTAATTGGTCCTCTTTTACAACCACTCATTTGAAAATGAAAATCTAATATTCTCTTCAATTTATGCTGAAACTGAACTTCATAGTATTCCTTTGTTGTATGGGCTTCAGGTGTACTGTTATTTATTTCTATAGGATCCATTGATGATTATGCTACCACTAATAGCACTATTATTTTTCAAAATTGAAGTGGACGTTCCTTCGATACATGATTGCGAGGATGTGTATGACGGACCGAAACTCGTTATTTCCACTTCATTTTTCGGACACTGACTTCGTCACTCACTTTCTTCTAAATACTTCTTCCTTTTTCTATAAAAAGTTGTAGAGTATTTATATACTTTTTTCCTATACATCTTCTTTTCGCTTTACACAGTAAGTACAACAGAAAAAATCTCTAACCAATTGCTCGGTGACAGTACAGTACAGAATTTTTTGAGGTTAGGTGTAGATAGTTCCACAACAAAAATCGATATCGTCGCGCTAGTCGCCGTAATCCAACATAGTAATTGGTTTTAATTTTAAAGTTGCTTTGGGTCGTTTAATGAAACGTCGTATTACGTTGTAGCATGTACATACACTCGTAATTTAAAAGTACGTTGCACAACGTTGTACTACGTTTGTTATTCTGTAGTACAATAAACATGCCGTCTGGCGACGTAATGACAACGGTATAAAACCCAACTTCTAACAACGTTGTGCCCTACAACGTTTACCAACGTTGTTAAAGGTCAAAATATACAACTGTTTAAGTGCAACGTCGTAGCGACGTTTTGGCTACGTAATTTGAGGTTTGGGTATGCATAGGTTAGGGAAAAGTACCAATTTCAACGTTGCGCGTAGTCAAAACTAGTCGGAAGTCGGAATTTTGTTATTTGGGTTAATTAAGGGTCGATTGGAACCAAACTCGGCACGTGGTTAGAGATACCCGAATGGAGTCTTCATACCAACAGACGGTCAGTTTAATAGAAATTTTGTGAAAGTAAATAAAATTATTTATTTTTAACTTATTACTCTTATGCCCCCATTCTATCAAGTAGAGTACGAACCAACTAAGAACATGCTACGAGCGTCATCACTTAGATATCGTTTGTCTCTCTTGCACTGGCGCGTCCATGATTAGAACCCAAGAGGGAAGGCGATCGTTTTCTATCAAGGTCGTGACATGTTCTTAGTTGGTTCGTACTCTACCTGCATAAGCTAGAGCAGGGCATAGGGATAGGAGAATGGGTGCAGATATACGAAGGTTGACAAACACAATAGGCCTCACAGGTCGCAGTGTTTTCGGCAAAGGACGGCCCTTTGTTATGTACAAAAAAAAACTTATTACTCTTTCAACATTTCAAACTACACTTTTTCAAACATGTCCTTCAAATCCTTCAATTTGCTGTTACTAAGAAGTTTCACTTGAAATATGCGCATATAGCGCAGACAATTTTTTTTTACACAATCAAATAAAACAATAACATAAAATAAATTGGATGGATTTATTAATAATAATCCTTCATAAACGAGACTTATATTGATTGGATAGATATTTTCAATTATAATAAATAGTGCGATTGTGGATAAAATACTGTCTAGATATAATAAATTGTTTCATTGATCTGATTTTCAAAACCGAAATAGTAATAATAATAAAATCAAAACCGAATTATAATTTGACAGTTAAATTGCTATAGATTAGTTTTAGGATATATATAAACAAGCATTATAAATTAAGTTGTTATTGTTGCATAGATAAGAATTAGAGTATTTAAGAGATTTTAACAAACAAACCACTAATTGAGACTTAAAATCATTTCAATGATTTAATATTGTTTATGTGTAAATTTTACTTGTTTCATATTTTTTATATCATTTCTCTAACTTAGATTTATATATTTGTTAATCAGTAGTAACATATAATTGCTCATATTATTGCTAAAACAATTTCAAATGGATATATTACTTGTAAACAGATATAAATTTCATTATAATATATAAAATAAATAGACCGGTGTTTCGTTCAAATTGAATTCGAGCAGATGTTTAATTGCAGAATTGTTTTTCAAATGCTAGGTAATAGACTAAAAAAGCAAAATAAAAGTGCAATTAAAATTAGACTAAAAACTATAATCAGTAGCATGTAATAAAAAATATAGTAAAATATAAGCTAATAAAATGTTTATCTATATTTGTTCCTTACGGTCTAAATCGGCTACTTCCTTACTCTTTAAAATAGGCTAATAAAATATTTGTATATTATAATCGCAAAACATTTTCCAATGCATGTCATCAATCATATCAACATTGAGATTAAAGTCTATAAACCTGATTAAATGAAATTTTGGCAAAAATGTTTAAATTTGTTGTATAATTTAAGATACCGAGCAGCTCTTCATTTTACTTTATAGAGCAAATGATTGTAACAGATATTTTATTTAGATTAAAGCTGCAAAAATTAGTTTAAACCGAATTATATTATCGCTATGTTGGTCACTACACGCACACTATGTGCACGTGTTCAGCAATATTGTCCTTTATTATTTGACAATTATCCTAATGTCAATCATTATTTTGTATAATATCGTGTTGTTGCTGAATCTTTGTGAGCAATTCTCGTTTTTTTTGCCTATTTTCGTAGTCTTTTTTTTAATTGCTCTTTTAAGCACAAACAGTCCTTTTAAGAACTAAATTTTCGAGTTTTGTATTGCATTTCTTGAAATTGTGCGTTGAGAATATGCCGAAGCATTAATACATAATAAATAAATAAATAACCCATAATAACGCTTAGAATAATCTTCATAATGGCTTAGTGTTTGCCAATATGTATTAAGTAAAATAAGCTATAAAACAAATAAATCAATTAGTTACTAAAATAATAGTTATTAAATTATAAATTACACGTAAAATTTCTTAAAAATGATATAATAAATATATAGTTTGTCAATTTTAAATTAAGATTCATCTCATAAATCCATCACAATCTGGCAACACTGTTTTGCACCATCGCTTGTCACTCAAAGTTGATCACGTGCGTCGGAAATTGTTTTGTGACTACCACAGATTTGTTTCTTACTGTCTAAATCTGTTAAATTTTCTGTTATTCTGAACATTCCTTGCTCATATCATTTACAAAATTTTGGGGCCAGGCAGTGCACTCGAGCAGAGCCGTACCATCCTTTTTCATCCATCAACTCAAGACACTTTTAACCCCCCTACAACTTCGTTGTAGGTAACCAAGAACGGATAAAGCAAGAATATTAATTTTGACTAGTCCAGAGGACAAACTATAGCTGGCTATATTGCCATTATATCTCGTAATATACCTCATAGTTTATGAATTATTGCATGCCAAAATTCTTTTATTTCACAGAGACTCATTGACAGATCATAAAAATTCTAAGGCACTTCTTGAAGTTTCACAAACTTCAATTTTTTTAATTTTAACTAGCTTTAAGTTTATAACCAAAGGAAAAAAATGAAAAATTACGAAATAACCTTATGTATTAAAAGTTATACACCTAACTTTTAATACATAAGGTTATTTCCGATACCGGTACTAACCTTCCAGTCGACAAAACTTAGAATACTAGAATATAAATTGAATTGATATTGTCTGATTTTAATTGTAATATAACAACAATAATTCAAAATTTATGAATTATCACTGAACAATTTTGCCATAAAGGTGTTTGTCAGGATGGCGTTCATTGAATATCTGCGCAACCCGATTGCCACATTCATTATTTTTAAAATAAAGTTCGATTATTTCCACTTTTTCTGCAAGTGAGTACACCATAATAATTGTTAAAAAGTTTAACGATATTGAGCTATCTAGCAACTACCGCACCTGATTGTTCAACCTTGTGGCAAGTGAAGAAATGCGTAAACATCTAGAAATAATAAGAAAAAAACTCATATTGGTCAAAGGCATTTATTCTTATCATTTACTCTGATAAATGTTTAAATAAACTTTTCAAATTTCGATCCTTTTTTCAAATTTTTTCAAAGATTTTCAAAAACGAGGCGGGAAAATATAGAGAATAGAAAGCTTTTTTCATTGCGGCGCCACTTGACCCCCCTTCCCATTTGAAAAAAAGTTGGAGGATGATACCCCCGCTCAGAGAGTTGAAGATTTTGCAATCATTTTTGGGATAAAAGTTGTCCCCCTCAAAAAAAAATTGACGTGTTTTTGGATTTTTTGAAAAAAAGAATACCCTGGACGTTATGCCTTGCGGAACGTTTTCGATGGGCTACCCTGTAAATTCAGCAGGTTAATTGCGAAGAGAACCTTTGATCTTACAACAATAAAATAAAACACTTATTCATCACAATACACCAAAATACTTTCTGCTGATGCTGCTAATATGTTTAACAAAACACGCATTCAGTGTTAAAAGTATAGTGTTTTGGTGTATTGTGGTGAATCAGTGTTTTTTTAAGTTAATACATTTTGGATTTTTTTTAATATATATTTTGTTAATTTATATTGGTTTTCTTCAAACTCTTTGAATTTGTTATTTTTTACTCATTATTAATCATATTTTTTCATAGTACAAAAATATATTTTTTACTCTTCTTGCTAGTCTATCTAGAAAAATGTAATTCTATTAAGTTATAATGGAAAATAATTTGTTTCCAATATAGATACACACAGTTATTGGCTCGATCAGAGCTCATATTAATTGGGTCAATATTTTAGCAACAATGCAGCCCTTAAAATAGGTTTATCATGAGCGCATTAATTTACATTACGCTTTTCATAAATAATTTATGGCCCTTTCCGTCGCCGTAAATCTGAATTAAATCTGGAGGTTATATCCATTTTAATCAATTTTCCGCTCTACGTTTTTCGCAGACTTATTCTTTTCTTTTCGATTATCCGAAAGCTACCTATACATTAACGTTCTCCCCGTGAGGAATAATTCAATTATTATCAGTTAAACTTTTAAATATGACCTAGATTGTAAAAAGCTAACCTAACCTTATAGATCTAATGTGTCCCCTTTTCTTGAGTTATAATTCATCATACAGTCTCAGGGCTAGCAAAAGCCAGTATCTGACATGATTTTACAGGTTTTTTACGTTAATTCTCTATCTCCGTAATCAGTTGTACCAAAGTTTATTGCACGAATAGTTGTAGTCTCGGCGCACTCAGTGATAAATTGTTCTAGTGTTTCCACATTTTATCCACAGAATCTGCAATCACAATTGTTTCTTTGCTTCTATCTATTGTGGTGTGCATTGAGAAGACATGGAAGAGGACTGTCCTCAAGTCTTCTTCCATGTTCTTGAGTTTTGCTTAAAGTTGGTTCACTTCCAAGAAAAAGAACGGTTCTACTCCAGTTAGTGGAGTGTTTGCCCTTTTTCTAGCTAGATCGATTAATTTTTATTACCTTCTATCTCTTGGTGGGCTGGCACAGGGTGGGACTAGGCCAGAGGGACCCGGGTGGCATTGTGAGGAGGGGTCTGGGTGGATATTTTTACGTATTTTTCACCGTAAGTTTTGGTCAATTTTTCCTTATTGATTCGTTGTTAGTTTTTGAAATCAGGAAACTACCCGTAATACAATGCAAATGTAAATATTTTAAATAAAAAAAAAAGTTGTGGGAATTACCTCAGAATATTACCTTCACTTTTTTCTGTTTTATTTCTATTCAATAATAAATAATGAACTATTTTACATATAGGTTCCAAAAATTAGATTGGTGGGACCGATACTGAACCGGTATACCCAGGGTCTATTTTTCATCTGGTCGGGCCCTAAGACCCAAGCAAAAATTCGGGCCCTCTTTTCCAATAAAATTCAAAAATTCAAGAATTTATGAATATTTTACAACCTTTAACGGGCCCCCCAGACCACCGGGCCCAAGGCCCGGGCCTTATGGTAAAATAGGCCCTTGGTATACCGTCTGGACCGAAAGACCGAATGGACTGGAATATCGGAAAGACAGTTTGAGAAATAACAGTTTTGGTTGTTGTTCCAGTAAACATATACCTCATGATGCCGTATTAAAAAATGTAAATCAAAAGTTCTCGTGCCTGTAACATTAGGTAAATACGATAAGGGATAAAATAGACTTCTCGGAATATATCATAAATCTATCCGTTACCGTTATAACGTTATTGATCTAACTTAAGATTCTCATTGTTTTTGTTCACATTTCCGGCATATTTTTGATTTCTTGTCCAACATTCTCCTTACATATGAAAAATGGAAAAAGTACTGGAAGCTGCTGTTTTTGGAGATATAAAGGGATCGGAAAGAAGATGCTATTTTACATATTTTAAATAATAGAGTAGACGCTATTGAATATCGGCCTGATTTTTACTGACATTTTAATTTATATAATATACATGAGTGATCCATGAGTAAGATGTTTTACTTGAATTTTAGATGTAATAAAAAAAGAAGACTAGATTACTAGACCAAACTGACTAGCCATGCCTTAAACATACATCAAAATAAATTACATTGCATGTTCCCGACCGTATTATACCGAATGATTGAAAAAACGGCGTCCAGAGGCTTGGAAATGAACATCGATTACATTCCCCCAAAATTATAATTTTGCATAAAAAATGACAGCGATCTTCATTTTATAGCCATCGCTGACGCAGTTTTTTTCGATCATACGGTACGTATAGTAAAATAATACAATCAACATTGCACAAAAACTGGTACCTAAATCGTTTTATACAGTTTTTTTGATTTTCATATTATCATGAATATATTTTTCTGTGCCGATTGAAACCAGTCTTCCAGTATTGATTGAAACCGGTCTTTCGGGACTGATTTAAACCGGTATACCGGTCTTGTAAAAGTCGATACCGATACCAGAATATTTTGAAAGTACCGGTCCTGGTACCGGTATACCGCAAGACTGAACATGCCTAGCTGGCAATCGCCTCTCTGATCATATAGCCAGCCCGACCCGACTTTACCTGGCACACATAGTAGGAGGACCTTATTTTCTTTGTCTAATTTTTTTATCTTCTTTAGACATTCCTCGGCCAACTTCGAATTGATAGTTACTGAGTTAATTGCTTTTAAAGCTGCTTTACTGTCGAATAAGACGGGTATTTCTTGGATTAAATATAACCTAAGTCGAGGCGACTCAGGTATAGTCGTACACAAATACAGTAAATGCAAAGAGATTTTTTGCATAACCTCATTTATGTTTGTTCATGTTTGTAAGTTGGAGCTAGGCCAACTTATACTCTTCTAAAATTAATTTTAATTTTAGTGCATTTTCAACAAGTTGGCTAAGATCTTCTAATTATTTATATCCTATAAATTAGTTACTTTTTTCTAACTAATTTAATGCCATAATACAACTGTATATTTTGCAAATAAACCTTTGTATTCTGTTTTAAAGAATCCATTATCAAATGTCAATAATTGCTTTTAATAAAACAGCCCTATATTTTACCAGTTCAAATGAGCTTTTTTGCCACTGCAATCCCCTTTCATCCATTATCTGCCAAAACAAACAGTTTGGAGGTCAACAAGCGCTTTCCTACCTCCTTCCCTACTCTATTCTCGTGACGTGTCGTTTGTTGTCCAGCCGCTCATATTTATTATTTATGTTTGCCATTATCGACTACATAAACTACCCCGCGTCCAGCAGTGAATAAATAATACACAACGTTCCACAGCCCAAGAACTTTGTTAGCTGCCCTCTCAGCAGTATACGATCTGTCATGTTTCTGTCTTGAAAAGGCCTAACAAGCCGAAACATATATGTTGAGTTAAAGTTACTCTTATTAAAAGTTTTTTGAAACATCTAAAAGCGTGCTTTATTAAAATACTAATAATAATAAGAATAACTTAGTTTACCACATTAGAATTTGATTGAAATTGAATTTTCAATAAAAGTCTAGTCTAAGATTTGATTTGAATATTCCCTATTGAGTAATAAATTTAACGTATATATTATAAGTAATTAAGTAAATAAATTTATATTATATTTATATTATTTAGTATAATTAAGTAATAAATTTAACGTATATACATTAAATGAAGCCAGATAAATCTAAGGACAGTACAGACAGAGTTTTAGAAATAAATAACTACACTAATCACTGCAATATTTAAAAGTAATAAAAAGTTTAATTTTCAATTTGTTAAAAAGAGCAACCACTCAGACTGTCTCACCTCCATACCCCATCGCAAGCGACAGGTTGAACGATCATCGGCGACCATTGACCAACTCAAAAAAGAGTCCGTCAAAGTCATATCTCACGCTCAGGAGATGAAACTGTGTCTCATCCTCATGGTTGCGACAACTCTACTTTTGAGTAGAGAGATTGCGAAGATATACTACAGAAATGATCCTGTGAAGTATGATCTTGCCGATTGGAACGCTACTTGAATGTTTCAATTCGGGTTTCAAAGTATGTTCGGCGAGAAGTATGCGGTTGCGACATCTAGGATGAAGAATTCATAATGGGTGATTTGTGCCTTAGGCGCCATCTAGGTAACACTTTTTCAACATCAGTACCGAGAAAGGGTTCTATTTAGGTACTTAACCTTGTGATGTCTATTTAGATATTGGTTTAGATCTACCTGAGTGTATCGTTGGTTGTATACTATTTTTTGGATATCGTCTGTCAAAATTTTTCCTAACTCATTGGACGGACTTTTTTTCAGAGGAATAGATTCGGAAAATCGTGTTGGTTTAGATTTTTTTTGAAAGTCAAAAGACTATTAATGGTGTAACATTATTACAGGACAGTTTTCCTTACAAAAAAATACTTTAATAAATATTTAATGGTTATTATAATGTTCTAAAATATCTCTACTTAAATAAGGAGAAGTCACTTAGCAAGCAACTTCCCTTCCAAATCTTTCAGAATATAAAGAAGAATACGATAGTATTTGGAAGGATACGGATGACTTTTTTGACGACCATCACGATGGCTATTGCTAAAGTTCGATTGACAGCCTATATATATGGACAATACAAAAATCTAATTATTTAATTAATAATGGATTTTGAGTTCGTAATGCAGAAAATAAAATCAGTCAACAATAATGTCATCATAAAAAAATAATGATTAGTGTGCATCCAGTTCTAAAAGGTTTGTCAAAGTTTAACAAAGTAATATTTAAGGACAGACGATCTTAACAATAGAGAACATTGTTAAATATGATTGGCACATAAAAAAAAATATTCGAAATCGAAACATACAGAGCTGCAAAAAGTCAGTTTCAAAAGATTTAATCCTTAAGTCTTAAGTTCTTCTTAAAATCAAAATGATTTAAGTCAAATTTAACATAAGTTCTAATGATTTAAATCTTAAGTTTTTGACTTAATTTTTGTATAGACTTAAATCAATATAACGTTATTTAAGTCGTTTTACGACTTAAGCCAATATTTTTGACTTAAATCATGATGATCTGCAAGTTAAGTTAGTAAAATGACTTAAATCAAATACATTCAAGTCAAGACAACCACAATTCTATTTAAGTACCTTTATTATATGTTAATATTAATTTTCTTGTATTGCCAATTAGCGATTTTCTTAGTAAGTATCATATTATTAATTTATTGTAGATGCAGATGAGACTAAAACCACATAAAATAAAACGGTTAATTGTTAGAACAACTACAGACACAAAAATATGTTTTTTTTTATAAAATTTAACAAATGTTGTAATATTTTACATGTATCCATTACAATTTAGATGTCATCGAATACATGTATTTTAAAGAGTGGTGATGTGTTTTGATCACTATCACAGAATATACTAACAAAAAGAAGCCCAAGTTCCTTGTAATAAATCGGTTCCATTTTAGTAACGTCATCTCTCGACAAAGCTGACATTTACAGGTTAGCCAAAAGGTGCGGGGCCGGGGGGAATTGTAAAATACACTTTTTTATTTTAATTATTTTTATTCGCTATTTGCAATATTATTTTTAAAACATATTATGTGAAACAATCACATAATATGTCTTAAAAATAAAATTACAAACGGAAACAAAAGGAATTAAATAATCTGAAAATCTACAAAGTTTATTGATAAAAAAGTTAGGCTAGGCAAATTGATATGTTAAGTACGGTATAACATTGTTAAACAAACATTAACAAATCATAACATATCAGATCATAGAACTAAAAAAAGTACTATTACATAAAAACAGGTGATACAATACTTCAAAATTAATTTTAACATAATATCAAAACCGAAAAGTCAAACTGCAAACACAACCACACTGACCGCAACAGAAAAAACACCAACAGAAATTAACACACACTTCCGCGGCAAATGTCCAAGAAAGACTGATCCACAGGACTGATCATTCTGATTGGTCCTGGTCCGGTCGTAGCTCACGTTGTATTGTCGGTAAGCAAAATCCCTGTACAAAAATTTTGACGATCAGCGCCATCACCCGTCATAATTGGGAAACTTTTGCTGGTACCATTTTTAATATTTCACTTACATGGCCCTGATCACTATACCTTGCTGGCAAGCGGAATCTTGGGTCGGCGTTTACATGCACAGGAATTAATCGCTATGGCAATCTAGTAAGTCGGAGGAGAGAGCAAAAATACGAAGTATTTATTAAATAACCACTTAATCTGACGCTAGATTCAATGCGCTTGGGAAAATACTTGATTTCTATCTTTATTCAGTACACCTTATTTTGCTAAGCGTGTTGACCGTACTCTTCGTATACACGAAAATCGGCACCCAAGACCAGAAATGCCAGCCCTAGTAAAATATATCGACTGCATAAGCTGAGAGCTGGAGGATTTTAAAGTAGTCTTCAATGTATTGGAGATAAATTTCTTTTGTTCGTCTTTCATAAAAAGACTTAAAGAGAATCTTAAAATTTCTAAAAAGAATCTTTAATATAAATCTTTTCTAAAAAGAATCTCTTTAATCTGTTTCTAAATTTCTAAAAAGAATCTTTAATATAAATCTTTTCTAAAAAGAATCTCTTTAATCTTCCGAAATAGGAAAAGATTTTTCTATTTCGGAATAAAGGTTTGAATCACAAATCATTTTGAAAAAGACTTAAATTTTAAGTCTTAAGTCAGCTTTCTAAAAATTACTTAAAATCAAATTACTAAAGCTTCATTCAGAACATTGCAATTACTGGTTTCAATTACAATTTATACTTTTGAGTTTACGATCATTCACAATATTTAAAAAACATAATTAAAAACGGAATATCCTAGCAACAGCTTTCATTAGTCAGTTGTATCCATTAAAAAAACTAATATTTAGCTGATAAAACAATCAAATTTTGATTTCTAACCACAATTTCTCTTGACGGGAGATAATCAAAGGCCAAAATGATATTTTTTGCGGATTTTGAAGTATAATTTAGTAGTTAGTAAAAAGTTAAAAGTTTGAAAACTTTTCCTACTAGGTAAATGAAAATGTCTACCACTAATTTTGACATTCTGAATGCTTACATTGAAATTATAGGACCAAACTTCTACGCTAATTGAAACCACTAATTTATTCCACTAATTGCGAGGTTCTGAATGATGGTTTAAGTCATTAAAATTATTTAAATCCAAAAAAGACTTAAGTTTTCTGTGAGCTTGCAGCTCTGCAAACATATCAAATATCAACAAGCATCAAATTCAAGTACCTAAACCGTAAAAGTCGAGTTTTTTCCATTGCAGTCGACTTTTTCATCCATTATCCTTCAAAGCAAACAGCACGGAGTTTAGCAAGCGACCGCCCCCTTCCACCTTCCTTCGCCGTCCTCTGGCCGTTTGTTGTCCAGCCGGCCGATTTATTATTTATGTCCTCCATTATCGGCTACATAAACATGTCCCGCGTCCAGCGGTGAATAATACACCGCGCTCCACGGACAAAGCACTTTGTTGGCTGCTGTTCCATCCAGACCGGGCCGTTTGCGATCTGTCACGTTCTTGTCCGAACATGGGCGCTTGTGTGATCCTCGTCCAGAAAGATATTTATACTGCGTCTCTGAAAAACTACGTCGGCTTTGTCCTATGTTTTAACAAAGAGTGGATAAACAGCAGTTTAATAAAAACAATGCAAGAAGCGTGCTTTTATACCAGATGGGACTAAAAAGTAAAAAATAACTCTTAATAATAAACTCAATAACAGAAAATTATTTTCAGAGTCTAATAATAATAATAATAATAAAATAAACAAAAAAATACATTTAGGTGTTCGTTTTATTATCTCTATTTCCAATTTATTTTTGTTTAAAACTTCCTTTATGGCATTACCTTTCTTCTATAGAGGAAAGTAACCTATTATCGGATACTTTTTTATTTTGATCAACAAAAAATCCTTAATATCACCCAAGAGCACCTACACGTTGGTAAATCTTCACATCGTGAAAATCGAAAAATCGTGAAAAAATCACAAAAGTGCATAAATCGTTATTTTAAAACTGGGTTCCCAATATCGGATACTAGGTGTGCCTAATATCGCACATGTCCGATATTGGGAACGTAAAGGGATACATTAAAGCCCAAAGGTATTTAATCTAAAGTTTTATTATTGAGCAAAATGACACAGAAAATTAGGAAAATAACAAGTTAATAAATATTAAAGAATAAGACTAAAAAAAATATTAAAGAATAAGAATAAGCCGCACGCACCGCCCGTCTCCAATTTTCTTTGTTTTCAGTTCTTCGAACGGCACCCTCCAGGTTTGTATTCATAAGTTTTTCAACCATGTCCACCCACCTGGTTGGCGATCTTCCTCGGCGACGGGATCCTGCAGGTCTTCCCTGCACTACAAGTCTCTCCATATGCCCGCTCCTGTTGACGTGACCGAAGAAGGAAAGAATGCGTTTATAGACAATGCTGGAAAGTCTTTGTGGTAATTGGATTGCATTAAGGACCGACACATTTGGTGCGATGTGCTGTCCATGGTATTCGCAACATCCTCCTCCAGCACCATATCTCGAAGGCGTCAATGCGTCGTCTGTCGGCTGCCAACAATGTCCATGTCTCAGATGCATAAAGCATAACCGGAAAGACAAGACTATTTTCAAGATTGATTTTTGTCGATTGTGTTATGTGACTATTCGACCAAACTTTCGTGAGCTGCGTCATAGCGTTACGGCCCAATTGAATTCTGCGGCGTATTTCAATTTCGCAACTACCGGTATTAGATATAAGTGCACCTAAATAAATAAATTGTTGCACAAATTCGCAGCGATCTATGTTTGTGATGTCTGGGCAGTTGTTGTTTTCGCGATCTACGATCATCACCTTAGTCTTTCTGTAATTGATGCAAAGGCTCTCTACTCGCAGTTTTCAATCTTGTTTGAATCGTCCTCAGTTCCAGCTGGTTGGCGGCTACCAATACCGTGTCATCAGCAAAACGTAGGTTTGATATCTTGTAGCCATTCAATGATACACCCCCTGTCCATTTTTCTAGCACAATCCTCATAATGTATTCGCTGTAAATGTTAAACAGCATCGGGGACAACACGCAACCCTGATGTACTCTGTTCCTTATTTGACAAATATCGGAAATACTTCCATCCAACTTCACGACTGCTTGGTTGCTATCGTATAGACCTTTTATTATCTCTACAAGATGTTGTGGTACTCCCATTTCAAACATTATACTCCATAATTGTCCCCAACATACGTTATCGAAGGCCTTTTCGTAATTCATAAAGCATAAATACATAGGCGTGTAGTATTCTCGAGATTTTTCTATTAGCTGGCGAAGGTTTAGTATTTGCTCTCGAGTTCCTCTCTCCTTCACAAAGCCGGCTTGTTCGCCAAGTTATGTAGTTCGATAGCCTTTGCTTGAGTATATATAGCATAATTTTGCTGCCATGGGAGACTAATGCAATCAGTCTGTAATTATTGCAATCTTTTGTGGAGCCTTTTTGTGTAGCGGGATGATTACGGTATTATACAAGTGTTGTTGTGTGTACTATGTGTATACTATGTACTATGTACTATATGTATACTATGTGTATACTATGTGTGTACTATGTGTGTACTATGTGTATATTATCGGACAATTTTTAGTTTTGATTCATTGAAAATGGGGCTTCGTACTGCGCGAAACGTCGCCAAAATATCATGAAAAGATGGGACCCTGCGAGCCCCATCTACCTTTCGAGTTTCGTCATCTACATTTCGAGTCATCAAAATATCATGAAAACATGGGCTCTTTATATTCCGAGTGTCAGCCTCTTAGCTCACATAGGACCCGAGTTACGACGCTCCATAGACTCATCTCAACATCGCGCGTAAAGAAGTGTCACTTTGAAAATGAAGTAAGCTAATGATTGTGTGCTGTGTTATTATGGGGCACATCATTAGGATCGTAATATAATTCAATGCGGAACTTTTACTTTTTTCTTTCGATAATAGCAGCAAAACATATATCAAATAAACAACAAAAGTAATAAGATTCTCTCAAACTTTTATAATCTACTGACAAAAACTTCAATCCGGACATTTTTAATTGTTATAATTTTCGTTTCGGACAGCCCAAAAGATAAGCGAAATAAATCGGGTCGATTTTCGACAAAGACCAGCCGAAAAAAGACGGGACAGAAAAGGACATTTTTCTCAGACCAAATGTGTTAATTGCGCCCGCTAGAGGTCGCCGCTATCTCGATCGTTTCGTCTTTTTTACGGCGCAACCCCCAAGTCTTAGAATCGGAATCTGCAGGAAATTGGCTACGGGACAGGAAAAATATAAGTTAGCCCAAGTCCGATAACGTCCAGGTCGCCATTTTCCAGACCTTCTGGAACGAGTTAAGTTAAAGATAGGGCTTTCTTTTTTTTCTTTTGAATGAAAGGGTTCATTTCGGTTCGAAATCAAGTTTAGAATCTACTAATTTTATATTTATGTTGTGTTAAGAAATACTGTGACTTTGTGCTCCTGATTTATGTTATAGTAAGGGTAGATAGTATTCAATAAAAAGTAAATTCAGCCTGCTGCGGTGTGATAGTATTCAGTAAAAAGTAAATTCAACAGGCTGGGCTTCCACTTAAAAAAATCATCTCGTAGTATAAATACAGTTTTGTATACAGGGTGAGTTTTCTACGATGTTCTATCTGGATGGGTATATCTCGGAAACTACCGGAGATAGAGAGTCGGTTAAATGGGTAAAGAATTGCAGTTTTGTGGGGTCATAAATGCGCATTTCAGATTTTTAAAAAACTCATGCCTTACTAGATATTTCGAAAAAAACAAATTTCGGCTATTTTAAAAACGGTCCCTAATTCCATTATAATCTATTTTAGACAAAAAGTTTTCAGATAAAAGTTGTAGATAATCACATCCTTAATAAGATCGTGTACTCCATTTTTTTTCTAAAGCTTGTCATTTTTGACATATGACACAAACTTATGTTTGTTTAAATGGAAACCATAGTTGGCCATGACTTCATAAAAAGCGCCATTTTTTAAGCTTTTCAGTGATATTAGCTATAATATGTTTTTTTTTCGAAAAATTACTGAGTTATAGCCAATTATTATACGTTTTGGCTAATTTTACTGAGTTGGTATGGTATTCTTATTCAGTTATTTATTTAATTATTATAATTTATAAATTGTAAAAAGACAGAATATTTTATTAAACGGTTCTTTAAAATTTACATTACACAAATTAAAATTAAAAAAAAATAATATCTATGTTATATAACTATGGTTTCCATTTAAAAAAAAACATAAGTTTGTGTCATATGTCAAAAATTATAGGCTTTAGAAAAAATCGGTGAACACAATCTCATTAAGAATGTGATTATCTATAACTTTCATCTGAAAACTTTTTGTCTAAAATGTATTATAATGGAATTCTTCTTCTTACAGTGCCATACTCTATACAGAGCGTCGGCTACCTCTCGCATGTACTTGTGATGTGTGTCATCATAATAGAATTAGGGACCATTTTTAAAATAGCCAAAATTTTTTTTTTTTTCGAAATATCTAGTAAGCCATGAACTTTTTCAAAAATCTGAAAGGCGATGAAAATATTTATGATCCCACAAAACTGCAATTCTTTCCCCATTTAACCGACTTTCTATCTCCAGTAATTTCCGAGATACCCATAGAGAACATCCTAGAAAATTCACCCTGTATAATCCAAGGAAGCACTAAGAAATATGTTTATCTTTAAATAATATATGAGAGAGTAAGTATACGGAATAAATTTTAAAAATAAGCATTTTAAATTAAAAATAAAAGAAACATATAGCCGGCTTGACTGGAATAGGTGACACTGACGCAAAGCACTGACAGATGAAAGATAGTTTGGAGTGAAGAGGAAAGTCAATCGAGCCAATCATAACGGTTGATTGTTCTGCAACCGTACATACACGACGTCAATTAGCACCATCTATCATCGAACTATGTTAGTTATTTGTAATTTAACCCTAAAATACTAATATATCGTAATTTTTACGACGCTCTTTGGTCGATTTTTTATTGATGCGGTCGCTTAAACGGGCTGTACCTACATCGATTTACCTTCCTAGTTGGTCTTGTGATCTACGAATCTCTGTGCACATCGATGTAGGTCTTACCTTTGCTGAGCTTTGGTGAGATCGTCGTAAAATTTACGAGTGATTAGTTTTAGAGTAAAGTTTTTAAAATAAGTAGTGATACCAGTATAGTCGGTAAGACCGAGGGTTTACCTTATTTTCATAAATGTATAGATTATATGTATTTATTAGAAAATGGATTCACAAAAACGACCCTTGACCCACCTAGAGTTGGAAAATGAAATGCAAAAAATAATGAACGAAGACGACGATTTGAAGGATGGAGGGTTCTGAGAGTGATAACGAGAGTTATTGGGAAGAGGCAGAAAATGTAGAGGTTGAAGAGGACTCCAGCGCTGGCCTTAGTGATTTTGAAGGAAACGAGGTTAATGAGGTTGATGTGAACATTTTAGAGGATGTACCTGATCGAGATATATATTACCAGCCGCCTGATAGTTCTTTTGTTAGTAACGGTAGTTCATCTGATGATAACATCATCAAATCAAACCAACCTGATTAAATTGTTCAAGTTAAAGGCAGACGTTCAATACGCTTTTATTGTCCCAGAAGATTAAGACGGATGACGACCACATAATGTCGCCAATGCAAACACCTGATTTGTGGCCAGCCTCCAGGGCAAGTGGAGCACCGAATACTAAAAAAATGACTACATTTTTGCAGTTTGTGTAGTGAGTAAGAATCTATTAGAAGCTATTTTCCTCTTCTTGATGATTTCGAAGAGTTCACGTTCTTCTAGACCAGCTCTTCTAAAAATGTCTTCATTCCTCTCACGATCGACCCAGGACACTCTTTGCATTCGTCGTAGGGTTCACGTTTTCCGACAATCCCCTGTGTATTCGAACTTAAGTTTACTAGCGATGTTCTTGTAAGAACTTGTATCAAATGAGCTTATTTAATGGAAAATGTTACTGTATATTACGCAGCAATAAAACAGAGCAGCATGTTACAGAGACAAAAAATGTTTTTGTGTAGCTATTTAATTGAAACGTACCAGTATACCTAAGTATAGGTAGTCTCCGAATACTGTTTTTTTTATTCTCACATATAGTGTCAGTCCTACTTGTAGAATGTATTGTGTCGGTGTATTAACACGCACTCTATCCGTGAATTGAATTTATATATCAAGTATACACTCACTCTAACAACCACTACTAACATCCTAATATTCTTTTAGCACGCAAATAGAGGGAAGGTGATAATCCTGAAGAACTTGCCCTTTAAGCTCGACAAAAACACAGATATTTTTACGGCGATATTTACATTCGGAAGTCCATCAGATAAACGAAATTAATTGGATCTGATCCAGACAGTAGCTAAATAACGGAGTTAGATAGAAGATCTTTTCTGTCTATGGGTATAATAATTAGGGCGTCTAGAAGCAAAATCTACTAAAAACTTTTTCAAGAACATTTGAAGTATAAAAAAATATTTAGTATTATTATAGTTCATTAGTATTAATACAGCTATAATGGTAGATTTTTTATTAATTGTTATAAATAATTTGTTGGTGCTAAATTATTAGAAGAAAACAATACACTTACACTTCCCTTTACACTTACAATACAACGCTTAATTCATATATCGTCACTAACTAGATGAATTTTGTTTCTAAAATATCCAATTGCTTTCGATCAACGTTTCAACTATAGAGTTAAAAATTAAAGGTTCAGCTATACCGGGTGAGTCTCGAAAGTGGCCCACCCCTATAACTTTTTTTATTTTTTCAGACAAAAAAACGAGGTTTGGTATATTGAGTTTGGTATATTAGTATATGACATAAATTAGGATTGATTGACGTATTTAATTGTTTTTGGTCACTTCCTGTTTCACCGGAAATGACTACTACTTTTGATTTTTAAATGGCACCATCGCATCGCATCGATATATTTCTATACTTTATTCGATAGGAAATGACATTTCGAATAGAATGACATATTATATGTCAACTTTTGATATTTCAAGAACTGGACAAATAAGAATTCAATAAATGTTTCAAGAATTTAACCAACAAGAATTTCACAAAGGTACAAACATTGAAGTTCTTATTATACTATATTCAACTCAAATCTTACTAAAAATAGTAACAAAATTAGCTTTTTTCTGAAAAAATAAAATAATTTTTTTTACGTTAAAAATAAAACTACAAATAGGAGTTTTCTAAATTTCTAATATTAGAACGAATGGTATTTCACTTAAAATAAACTCAAATTAAACTTGCTGTCAATTCGATCACATATTATTTTTGTTGAGATACTGCTCACTAGAAATTAGAACAACTATTAATATAGTTTTTAGTAACTTAAATTAGTTACTTAATATTTTACTAAAGCCTTTCTTGGTATGTTAGATTAGATTCGATTTTTCGAGGTGGCTATCGGCCTGACCCACTCCGACCTTTTCAGATCTATAGTAGTCCTCTTCTGATCCTTAAGTTACATTCTCCAGTCCATTCACAAAATCTATAGTACGAGAGCTAGCAACGTCGGAAAAACAAGTATTTTAAGATGTCTGGCTCTTTGATATATGTTTTACTCTGCTCTCTAGAACAGCATGCGGCCCGTCTGGCTGCCCGTAAACGTTGCGTTACTGCGCATTGAAAGAAGATCCTATATTTTTATTAGTCCTTTAAATTCTAGTATTGAATATAAATCGAACATGTTTCCATAGCGCAGTGCTTAAAGTTTCCGACCACGAACCGATGATTCAGAGTTCGAATCCGGGTCAGGGCAAAAACTTTTTTATTTTGTTTTCGTTTATATTCTGATAGTAAAGTATTAAATATTTGTTTTTTTTTAATTACCAGAATTATTTAATACTTTACTATCAGAATATAAACGAAAATAAGCAACGGCCCAGCTACGTCGAAACACCGGTTCCCTCGCCGGTTCCCATTAGAACACCGAAGTTAAGCGACGTAAGGCGATGCTAGTGGATGGACGGGTGACCGGTTCGAAACTTTGCATCGTGCTGTTGTCCAAAAGGGAAAAGTGTAAAATCTATTGATACACACTGCTCATTCACGCCGGTTCAAGGCTGGATGAGATCGGATATCTCGTGAGTAAGAGTTAATTTAGACACTTTCTAAGTCGGTAGGCCATTGACCATGATATGGCCGAGGACCGCGGTTCGGATTCCGCGTAAACAAGTAGGTCCAACAAGTTTTTTTTTATAAAAACAAAAACAGCACTGAACTGTCTGACTGAACAGAACAATGAAGTGAAAATTTGAGATTTAAGGTTATGGTTCAATACAGTTGCAAAAAGGTAGTGACTCGACGTCCTACCAACGTAAGAATAAGGAAATCTAACGTTGGAATTAGTAAAACAGACGACGTTTGCATAACGTTGGAATAGGTCCTGAAACTGACGTCGGAAAACTCTATATTGTCCAACGTTGTAACTACGTTGTCCGGATCACCTAAAGATCACTTAAGCAAAAAAGGTTACAAGACAACGTTTATTCGACGTCGCAGAAGCTTCTACATTGCTGTAGTACTAGTCCAACGTCGGCACAACGTTATAAAAACGTTTAAATTTATTTTAATACCCAAGGTAGGGAGCTAACTATTTTTTGTAACTAATCCAACGTTGTGTTTAGTGTGGTCGCAAGTCGTGAAAATGCTACTTGGGAATTTCCTATTACTGAGAACTGCACATTTTCCATGCTATCGCTCCGACATAAATGCTATCGTTTCTACTTCAGATTGACAGAACCTACATCGTCCATCAATCTCATTAGCTTTAGATGCCTGTTCGGCTTAATATGCCCTATTAGTAGACCCGCTAACAGGGCATTGTAAGCTGAACAGGCATCTAAAGCTAAAATTCTTGGTGAATTTCAGTATAAGAGTATCTGTTGCCTGTTTCCATAAGTAAATAATAGATACCTTCGAAGAAAAAAAAAAGATTCACTAAATCAGATCTAGAATTCCCAACGTTTCAAAAACATTTTTCAAAATTTCAAGTGATGTTTTTATAATTCAACATTTTTATTACTATTGTTAAACCACGATGTTTTTTAATACAAAATTATCTTTGAGCTAGTATGAGGGTACCTATTTATAAAAGAAATTAGAAAACATCAAAACAACAAATACGATAATCGAGAAGACTTTGAAACCTTTGAAACAAAATATAAAGAATCAGTCAAAATATATTTAACACTTAACTTTGTTTCCTTTTTATCCGTCCCTCGCAACACCTGCCCCCAATTTTCACCAGCCAAACAAAAGCACCGCTTCCAGTAAACGCAATTACGCAACATTTAGATTTAATGGCACCGTTAATATTTACGGCAGGGAACACCTCCAACGATAAAGGGGAAACAATTTGAATTCCTACCCCCCATTAATTCCTGATGCGTTATTATCAGACGGCGAGTCAAAGAGACGTCTAAATTTATCGACGCTTCAGATTGCGCTGTTGTTAGCTGTAGAATTAGATATCCCATGAACAATATAGAATGTAAAAAATGCCGAGGGAATAATTTTACCCAAGAAAATCAAACTATAAGAATATTTAGAAACAATATTCAAGAACTTAAAATTTTCCAAGGATATATTGCAATTAGTATTTAGTTTTTTTCTTGTATTTTCAGAAAGTACAAAACGTTTTTTTAGGAATTTATATTTATATTTAGGAATTTTCAAGGGAAATATCGATTTTTGCGATTGTTTGCTACCAAAAATAGTTTTTTTTTAACTTTTGCTATAAAAATTTAGCTTGTTTTAAAAAGTAAAGACGAACAGAAAGTAATGTCAGCAGTTAAGGGCATAGATAACTGAATCCGAGAACCAAAA
The DNA here is from genome assembly GCF_002938485.1 of Sitophilus oryzae. Classification (NCBI taxonomy): domain Eukaryota; kingdom Metazoa; phylum Arthropoda; class Insecta; order Coleoptera; family Curculionidae; genus Sitophilus; species Sitophilus oryzae. Next base: position 110,804 of record NW_022146754.1, on the reverse strand, counting down.
AGTTAAGAGGCAACAAAGCAATGAGATTTTTGAATGTCCGGAGTGCGGTAGACAAATAACATCACGTATTGGGCTTTTCAGTCACAGAAAAGCTCATGAAAGGAATTCTTAAAAATTCCTTTTAGACCACGGGATAACTCTCTATCAAACGGTATCGAAAAATATTTAGACGTATCTTTCTCCACTTGAAAAGTCGAATTTTCAGAAATCATTAACCTATACCTACGTTTCCTAATTAATTTATCAACTAGTGAAGGAGAATATCCATTACACTCAGCTACATTCCTAATGTAATCTCTTTCTATTTCATATCTTTCGTTGGAAAGTGGGAAACTAAGTAATCTATGAACTAAGAAATTTGAACTGGCCATTTTATGTTCAACACTATGATGTGATTCATTAGGAATATATCTGCGTGTGGTCGTATTTTTCCTATAGATATCAAACTCCAGGCAATTATTAGCATTTCTAATAACTAATACATCTAGAAATGGTAATCTGTCGTTGTTCTCAATTTCATGCGTAAATTTAATGGAAGGAAAACGATTATTTAACTTAGAAATAAAATTATCTATGGTGTCTGAATGTGTGTCAAAAACAGCAAAAATATCATCCATAGTAATAATTACTTTGAAAATGGACGCTTTAAACACTTTTCGGAATTTATTCAATGAGACCGGTTTAGATTTTGAAGGATTTTATAATTTTTGAAGATTCTGTTTTTGACAAGAGATATGGACAAGAGAAAAGTATTTCTGTTTTTGTTTGCGGTTGTTCTTAGCTATAGCAGCGCCAGATCGCGTACAACGGTCGCGACCCAAAATTTTGACGGGCATTCCAATCTAAATTTATTTCCTTTATCTATGGTTAAGGGTTAAAGAAATTTGACAAGCGATAATTCACAAACTATGAGATATAATTACTAGAGAAATTGGAAAACACCCAGCTGTATTCTCATGTTATAAGTGATATGTCTTCGTGATTAATAAAAATTAATATTCTTTCTTTATCAACAATTAATTTACAGTGGGTTAAAAGTGTCGTTAGCTGCTTCGAGAAAAGGATTATACCATAGAATAATTAACTGAATTGGATTATACGGCTGTGCTCGACTTGGCTGGAGCACTGCTGTGACCACAGATGGCACAGATAAGTCTTCATCGTTAAGTACATATTTAAAACAGGTTATTTAATAAACTCCGAAAATCTGATATTATAAGATTCAATTAAAATAACTGAATAAACAGGCGAAATCGAATTAAATTCCCAAATTTTCAAATTCCGTGTATGTTGCGTCATCTAGCGGTTATACGGAAAACCTTTGTGTTAGTATAGTTCTGAAGATTGATCATAGATGGCGAAGAGAAACGAATAAGCAAATTAATATCGCTATCTCTTAGTAGATGAGAAGGTAAAACAATAATATGCTCTCAATGATTTATTTACAAACAATTAGTCAAAATCTAAACCAATAAGTTCTAAATCAATTTTAATAAACAAATAAAAAAAAATTCTAATAAATTTCAAGTCCGTTGTGACATCTAGCGGAATTATAAGTCACTTTATAAATTTCTTTCTTGTATTGTTTCTTCGCAGATGTCGCTGGGTAAAGGATCACACAAATGTGGTAACGCTATTTCCTACTAGGTGACTGGAAACATAATTTTAAATATAAAGTATATTAGTTTTTTATATATAAATTAAGTATTATTACCTATTAAAAAAAAATATTTTACTGAATGATGAATATATATAGATATGTTTATTTTTTAATAAAACAAATAAATATTTAAATTTGTAATAAAATTGTATTCTCTGATAAGTTATATCGTGATATCAATGTGATATGTTTATTGAATAGGATACGGTTGTTCAAAAGTCAGCTTGTATTATTTATGTATAATAATATTATAGTTAATATATTATATTAATTAAATATTTAAAATAAAAATATTTCTTGCCATATAGGTAGCTGCTGTTTCGTAAAATCTTTAGCTTTCAAAAATAAGGAAAACCTGAAAAAGGTAGGTTTTTATGCCGTTATGGCAAACCCTCTCTTTTTAGCGGTTTCGGTTTTCTGTTTTTCATTATTTTTGAAACCTGAAGATTTTATAAAACAGCAGTTATATTGCAAGAAATATTTTTATTTTAAATATTGCATATATGGATACTGCAAGAACCTTATACTTTTTATTTATATTATTTAAAGATGTAGATTCTTTTGCTCAATTTTCTAAATGAGAGTATGTGGAAAAAAGTGTCCAAATATATTTTGTGTAATGTTTATTCATATACCCTCGGATAATAACTTATTAAGAAAATATTTTTGTCAATTAAATTACCTAATATTAAAAATTATAATAGTATTATTAATTACAAACATTTGAAAAAAAATAAAATATTTAATAAGAGTTAAATAAGAATTCTTTATGCCATCTACCAGACACTATATATATTGCTCCTTGAATTTATAGTTTCCTTTAGTGGATAATGGGGTCTGATGGGTCAAGGATGGGTCTGACTGGGTCTGACACTTTTTATTGATTTACGCTTTTAGCGCCACCTTTTAGATAGGGGCTTAGTTGGATACATGAGACATGAGAACTATTTTTTCTGCTTTATCGACCTGCATTATTTTCTGTTGTTACAGATAAAACTTAGAGGGCATTGAATGCTATAGTGTTTACAATTATTTTTTTAAATAATGGTAAAAAAAATATTTTATTTTTCGTATAATAATTGATAACTCCGCTAAAATAATAATGATAGTATATTGTTCATATTTCCAGATTGATAAAGAGAACCTTTCTGAAGAATTTCTTGTTCTAAATGGTCTGATAATATCTGATCAGCGTGCGTTCTACTTATACCTATTATATTTCTATGACATATTCATCTTTATTTTTTTTTTGACTTATTCATTTTTGTCTTGGACTGTGCCATAGACTGTACCTAAACTATACTATTTATAAGCTTGCTGTTACTTTAGTTTATTCTAAGAGAATTTAAACATACAAAATTAGTAAAATATAAATTGATTTTTCTAAGACTTAAAAATTTGATTTTAATTAACAATTATTTTATATTTTACATCTGGTAATGTTTATGTAAGTTGTGATAAGTAAATAAAACAAAAGTGAAAAATATAAAAAAGTTACGCGACCGTGACAGGACTCGAACCTGCAATCTTCGGATCCGAAGTCCGACGCCTTATCCATTAGGCCACACGGTCTATGAAAGCATTATTTCCTTACACAAAGATAAATGCAGATAACAATATAATTATTGATTTTATTATTAATTTATTTGTTACCTCTTTTACTCACAATATTTTGATCACGTCGATTACGGTAACCTCAAAACTTGTTAAAATGATCGTTATTTCATCACTATTTCATTCTATGATTGTTAGAAAAAGAATGTGATATCCCTCAAGTCCAATTATGTTAAGTAAGTAAATATAACCTAATAATTGAGAAAATTTAATAAAAGAAAAAAGATTATAAATAAAAAATTTTGATATAAAATACAATTGTCACAAAATAAATTAATAATGTCAATCAAAATACAAGTCCAGAACAATCTTAGTTTATTTTTTTCCATATAGTCACAATACCTTTGAGCGAAAATTTAATTTAAATGTATTACTTTATTTAAATATTGCCACTACCCCTCCCAGACTCAACATCTGGATGCGCCACTGGTGGTTTTAACCTCCTCCTGGTCAAAACAGTTTTGGACAGAGTGGACAAAACTCATGTTCTTTTCTTAATCTGGATTTTTTTTTTCATTTTCTATTTAAATTAAAATTCAATTAATAATTTTGAATAAATAAAACTAGCACGCGCGCAAAAATACCCCCATATACATTACCGTTGCATATACAAGGTGTCCCAGAAATAAGTGCAAATATTTTAACTGGTAGTTCAACCGCAGAACACGCCTATGAGCTTTGCTATGAGTTTTTTCGCGAAAAAAAATTGTGAAAATTCGAAATTTTTTGGAAATTTTTGTAGTTTTTGGTTAAAAAACATAATTTCTTGATAATATGGCAACATAAATGTTAGATTAAATTTATAAGGAAGAAAATCCAGAAAAGATCCAGTGGTTCTCAAAATTTTAGCAAAAAATCATTTTTTTTGGAAATTTCAAAGTAAAATAGCTCCGTTATTTTGGACTTATTTATAAAACGGCCTACCATCACCTCTTAAAATACTTGCACTTATTTCTGGGACACCCTGTATAAATACCTACTATAATACCTATATATTACCGTTGCATATACAAGGTGTCCCAGAAATAAGTGCAAATATTTTAACTGGTAGTTAGTGCAATATATTTTAACTGGTATAAAACGGCCTACCATCACCTCTTAAAATACTTGCACTTATTTCTGGGTCACCCTGTATAAATACCTACCTATACCGGGTGCGTCCCAAAAGTGGCTCACTATAACTTTTTTATTTTTTAAGATAAAACAACGAGACTTGGTATGTTAATTGGTGTTAATTAATGGTTTTTGGTCGCTTCCTGTTTCACCGGAAATTACTACAAATTTTGATTTTTAAATGGCACCCTCAGTATAGTTCTACTGTATTCGATAGAAAATAACACTCTGAATAGAATGACATATCTTGTCAACTTTTGACATTCTCGTATTTTAAATTTCAATCTAGAGTACTTTGGCTGTGTTAAAAACACTATTTTTTAATCAAGCAGCCTTGGAAAAATAGAGTTAGTCGTCTAATGTTTTTCGTTTCTTGTCCTGGCCGGTTAAAAGATACTCAAATCGTATTTTAATCGTACTTTCATTTGAAATACGTAACGGTTTTGACCACTGGTTATAACCGGTTAAAACTAGTTTTGACCAGTGCCGTGGTCAAAATTAAAAAAGGTGTTTTTTGCCAACCCTGCTGCTAAATTTATCGAAAATTTTTAGCATTAAGATATGTAACAATGATAGTAACCTTTTTCTTACCCTCAAAATTTCATTCGAATCGCTAAAAGCAAGTAAATTATAATAAGTCGAAAAATAATGAAGCCTTTAACAGCCTCTGTAGTAGTGTTGGGAAAATTCGAATTAAATAATACGACTAATTCGATAGTAAATTAAAACTAACTAATTCGAATTATCTTTTTCGATATAATCGAGATAAAAATTAGTAGTATTTTATATTATATCTGTGCTATCCGAATTACAAATGAACATAAAACATAACCTCTTATGGACGAATACGAATATTAGTAATTAGTATAGTACTATTAGTAGTATTCTTTCGTTCGGAATGAACTGAAAATTTTCACTCAAACTGATTTATAAAGGGAATCGACAAAGAAAGGAACGATCCGATATAGAAAAATCCAGAAATCATTGTTATTTCCTATACCACGTAGGAATAAATCAGTTTAAGTGAAAATTTCACACCTCTACTTTTCAACCAATAACATGCTTTAATGTTGACTAGTTACCATGGCAACTGAAAAAATTTCCGGAAATTTTTTCGAGGCGCCACGAAACTTTAGTGGAAATTTTTTGACAGTTGAAAAGGTAAACATAAGATCTACAATCATAATGTGAATGAACTACAATGTCTATATATTGAAATATTACCCATTTGAGTTTTAGCATTTGATGTAACTAAGGTTGGTAATATTTTTTATTTAAGGAAATATGTTAGATATACCTACATATGAATTTCTTCGAAATTGCTATGTTCTAAAAAATATAGTTCTGCCGCCTTTATTTAACTAAAGCTGGTATTTTTCTATTTAACGAAATATGATGGATATATCTATATGATTTTCTAATATAATTTCTTCTTTAATGACTTGTTGGTTTACTTTTCCAAATCGCGACATTTCGTTATACACTTCTTACTCTACGTACAGACGTTATAAAACTAGTAATAGCTTAATGACAGAATCGCAAACAAAAATGACAAAACACATAATATGTCAAAAAACATCAATGGTAACCGACTTAACAAATTGAAATTATTTTAAAATGTCATGTTGGATTAAATATTTTTTTTTAAATTTAGGTTAGTGAAATTTTTCTTCCAGATACCACGCAAGCTTAAATTATTCCTGGAAACTGATTTCTTTCGGGCACGACATTTTAGGAAGGAACGATCCGTCTTCGACTCGGGATAATTTTCAAAATATTCGTGCCCTCAAAAAAATTTCCGAAAATAATTTAAGCTCTTGTGATATTATAAGTGAAAATTTTCATTTCGTTCAGAACGAAAGAATACTACTATTATTTGGTTCATTTCCATCTCACCCAAATTTCACCGAACACCTGCCGAACACTAAAATTAATTTTCTTCTTTTATCTAAATAATTATTGATTGCAACTGATAAAATAAAAAGAAATACGAACCGCACGTAAACAAGGACATACGTATATCGTTTTAGAAGAAGCTTTTATTTTAGATATGAGCTTTTCAATAGGAATTGAAACGATCATAAACTCGGCACTTTTAAATTTAAAATTTTAAATTATGGTTTAATTTATTAAACGGCTTCAGCACAGTTAATAGAATACATTGAATAAAGAATTTTTTTTTATTTTTTATTCAGTGATAGAATATAGGTATGGCAATGATTCAGATTTGTTTAAAATAGCCCCTAGACGAGCACTAGCTGGGACGAATTTATTTTTAGGTTAAATTTATAATACTACTAAATAATTCGAATTATTAATTCGATTGTGAAATATGAATTATTACTAATTATTCGATGGTGAAAATAATTCGATTATTCCCATCACTACACACATGTTTTTGAAACACCCTGTCGAATAAATATTGTAATGGATCTATTGAAATCATAACAATAATTCGAAATAAAGACTTCGGCCTCTAATATTTCTTGCGTTCTGGCAAATTTGGCTGGTTTCTAGCCTAGTGTATATTTATTTTTTTGATTAGGGAAATTATCGGTATTTGAAGACGACATACCGGTAATATTTTAACATGTTTTGATACATTTTAATCGGTAAACCGATAAAAATCGATAAACTGTTTATGCACTCCCTATGTAACAACAATTCCTGTTTTATCACGTCTACCCTCTACTATATAATTTTCAGTTTAAATTATCGTATATTTTTATTTATTTGCTAAGTCTGAAGCCACCCTTTTTTAATTTAAAACCCAAGTGCGGCTTTCTATTAACATTACCACCACTACCACTCCACGAAATACCCTCTGGATACTGGGCTTCGTCAATTACTGGATATAAAGGGTTTTCCTCGACTTGTCACTGAACTTTATCTACCTTGTTTGATCTCGCGGTTTTTCACCGGCTTCCTGTCATCCCCACCTCCTCTGTTCTCCCAATTCAAACCCTACCCTTTACCGAAATTGAAACTCTCTTGACTCGCAACGATTTAATTCTGACTCTCCCGATTTAATTTATTTTTCCAATCAATTAGTGGTTTATAATTTTTCGACATAGAAGGGGTGCTGGAAGGAGAAAATGCAAGAAGACATTTTTATTTGCTGTCGTGGATCTGGAATATGTTGTATGTATCTAGAATATGGTGCATTAATATACTACGCGTCGAATTAATCATTTGTAATGGTGATGAGAAAGCAAAGCAAGAATTTCCATTAAGATTCAAACTGGATAAAATTTTCTCACATTTATGTCAGCATGAGAAAAAATAATATGGCGATATTATTATATAACTTGGTAATATTTGAGGTGCTCCTTCATCTCGTTGGAATTTGACTTTCGAAAAAGTTTGCCAAAATAAGCTTTTTACGTCAAGCAGTTTAAAAACAGAATCGTGGTTAAAATTACCGAACTTTTGGAACACCCTGTATAATTTTTTTAAAAAAATTCAAAATATGTAAAAAAATCAATTATTATATATACCTCGGCTCCAACCGTTTATCGAAAAACTAATGTGATTTTTAAATAACAAATATTGTAATATTTGAGGGGCGTTTTCACCCTCTTGGAATTTGAGATTCGAAAACCTCTCAATTAGCATCGAATCTCTACACCCCACAGTCAATCCGTTTGCCAAAAATCAGCTGTAAATGTCAAGAAGTTTAAGTAGAATCGTGATTACTCAATGGTCATATTTTATGAAACACCCTGTATAAATTTATAAAAATCTTAAAATATGTAAAACAATAAAATAAAATATACGTGTTTAAGAGTTTTTCCGAAAAACTGGTTTTTAAATAAAAAATATTTTAATATTTGAGGGATAGTTTCACCCCCTTAGAATTCGAATTTCGAAAAATCGCTTCTTATCGAACCTCTACACCCTAAAGTCAATTTGTTTTCCAAAAATCAGCTTTTCACGTCAAGCGCTTTAAGCAGGATCGTGATTAATCAATGACTAGATTTTTCGAAACACCCTGTATACATTTTTAAAAAATCTTGAAATATGTAAAAAACAAAATAAAATATACGTAATATATATAACTTGGTAATATATATAACTTGGTAATATTTGAGGGGTAGTTTCATCTCGTTGGAATTTGACTTTCGAAAAATCCGTTTGCCAAAAATAAGCTTTTTACGTCAAGCAGTAAGAGGAACGAGCATTAGATACAGATACGACGGCAGGCGGTCTGTTCAGATAAAAATATTCAGTTCAAAATACGCAAAAAAACCAAATATATTATGCTTGTCCAAGCGTTTTCCCGAAAGACTATCGAACCTCTACACCCTAGAACCAACCTGTATGCCAAAATTGAACTTCTTACGTTGAGTGGTTTGAGCAGGATCTTGATTAATCAGTATGTCAGTCACTTAAGGATTTTATATATTAGTATAGATGTTTTTTATTCATAGTAATATTTATTGACGTGAGTCTTCGTAGATCGAAAAAGAGCGTATATATCAGTTTCCTTTGAATTTTTCGCTCAAATCTTTTTATAATTTTTTACAACTTTACACTTTTTTACCAACTACAGGAAAATGTAAAGGAGTAGCAGAATAAACTTTATGTTGCATTCATCGACCTAACAAAAGCCTTCGACTCTGTAAACAGAGATGCACTTTGGGCAATTATGCAATAGTTCGGAGTACCCAACAAATTTTTTACAGTGTAAAAGCCAACAACAAGTCTGGGTTTAGTCACATCATGGATCACTGAGCGATCTCTTCCTAGCAAATACAGGAGTTAGACAGGGATGAGTCTTAGCGCCTCTTCTATTCAACATATTCATGACAGCGCTCTCTATTATAGTGGACAGCAAACTGCAGGAAAGAGGAACGAGCATTAGATACAGATACGACGGCGGTCTGTTCAAGATAAAAATATTCAGTGCAAAAATACGTATAAAATTCATCACAAAACTTCAATACGCCGATGACTGCGCTGTAGTTGCAAAAACGTTACAGCAATTACAAGTATTGCTGAAGGCATATTACGTTTACAGAATACAAGAAAACCGCCTACCAAAATCTCTTCTTTACGGTAAGAGGAAACCGGGGGGACAACTTAAAAGGTACAAGGATATTTTCGATGAAAACTTATGAATGGGATAAACATGCAGAATCAGTGGGAGGAATCAGTGCACAATTAGAACGCAATGGAGAATTGTAAACTTAGTCAACAACACCAACCAAAGAGGCAAGCAAAGTAAAGAGGCAACCAATCAATAAGATTTTTGAATGTCGGAGTGCGGAACAGAGATAACATCACGTATCGGCGAATAATGGTAGTAAGTCAGGCTTTAAGCACCGTTGTTCTGATACTGTCTACAAATTTAAATTAGTTCCAAATAAAATAGAAGTAATAAAATCAAAATAAATAAATTAATTTACGATAAGAAACTGAAAAACAACCTGTCTGTGTAGGATAAAGATCGATCTGTTTTCCAGACTAATTAGGGCTCAGACACATTTCCAAAGCATAAACAGTTTTATTGCGTCCTTCGTTCGCAGCGAATTTCAATCGAAGCGCATGGCGACGAGCTTTAAAAAGTTTTATTGTCCTTTTCGAGCGTTTTGACGCAGCCAAAAGGGCCAATATCGACTCTATATAAGTTTCCCAGTTCGACTGAATGTAATTCAATATGCATTTTAATAAAAAGAGAAACGGCGAAATCGATAGATACGCGGAAACATGTATTTCCTTTTGAAAGAATTTCAAAGAAATTTTTCTGTACAAAAATGATAAAGTGAACATCGTTGTCTATTTTGCTCTGTTGTCATATTTCCATAATAGCGAAAATAGTGGAAATGTTTTTGAAAAGCTTGCAATTGAAATTGAAAAATATATGTAGAAAGTGGTGGATGTTTTTGGAATTATTATTTTTAACGATCTCAAAACAGCAATTAATTTGTTTTAAAGATCTGTTATGGAAAAAGCCATGTATATCTTCTATGAAAGTAGTTTTAGTTATAAGTATAGAGTAATTATTGTGAAACTTGTAGCGGCGCGGCGCCGGCGTGAGCTTAATACCATGAAAATGAAAAATAAAAATAGGTCGCCTTTATAGTACCGGCACCTAAATCGTAACTTTTCAGTATATGGTTTATAATTGTATTGGCGAGACAGCTTGGTCAACAGTTTATAAAATATAGTTAATGTTAGTGCCTTGATATATTTAGTAAAACCGACAAAACATCCAGTAAAACCTAAAATCTTGATCTTATTTAAGTAACATGAGTGCAAGAAGAAATAATCATTTCAATGATTCTTTGTATCTGTATTCTAATATTTTGATGACTTATGGTAATTGATTTTGTATGGCTTTAGGGACAAGGTAGACTAACCTCCCCCCTACTGTAGAGCTTGGTTCTGAATGAACTACTAGACGAATTAACTCTAGCGGAAATACACTGCCTAGAATATGCAGATGACATAGTCATGATTGCACGGAGGAAACATGAAGGCACCCTGATGTGTGATATTATCCGAAGAATACTCCGTAGCGCTGAGAAATGGCGCAGGACTTTCGGGGTGAGCATCAACTCAGATAAAACCGCGGTAGTACCATTCACCAGAAAGCGAGGTGTCAAAAACTTGAAAAGAATCCATCTAGATGGAAAGGAAATTCTGCCATCACAGGACGTCAAATATCTGGGAATAACCATGGACACTAAACTTCTCTGGAACAGGCATATTAAGAATATTACCAGCAAAGCCACAAAGGCTCTCGTGATATACAGAAGACTGGCGGGAAATAGATCCAACTCGCAGTGGATGATATACCAAGAATCTTACAATTTTGAGAAACACCTCACTGTTGGGGTTTAGCCATCCATATCCTTCGAGGAGCTTGTTTCCCGCTGAGGTACCCGTTAGATGGAGGCTGGAGGATCTGTCTCCATTTTCTCCACCTCTTTAACTTGGTTTCTTCTTAGACCTGATACCGGTGTTGTCCCGTATCTATAATAGAAGATAGATCTGTCTTTATCTATTGCTTCCTTGGATTTAAGGTCAATTCCTATTGTGAATACCTGACCATGACCCTCATCACTCGAGTTGATGACTCGCCAACTCGATGTCCTCACATTGGAATTCTAGCAAAGCTGGTGATACGTTTCTACTTGCCGCCTTTTTTATTTGTCAAGGTAACTCCTTTGATCGATTTGAAATGTCGGCCGCTAGTAAACATAAATATTGTTTTAGATGTTATCTTTATCTTTCCTTGAATGGAAGATCATTAGATTTGATTAATTTTTACTTTCTGCTCTATGTAACTTATTTGTCAAATACATTAATACAGTACATATACACTTTATAACTCCTCACACGCTGCTTTTATTTTGCAACACAATGCTCAAAAGGCACATTCCCGTCGTCCCTTTCAAGCGATTCGGCAAAAATATTAAATTCCGTCCGTTTAATATCTCGTCGCGGGAACAAACGATCAGACGCTGCCGCTGGCGGAAGAGATATCGTTTGTGATTGTGCGAGCGGCGTGGCCAATCCGTAAGAGGGTTCCCCTTTTCCGGCGAAGTAATTGTTTTATGCGCCGAACAATGGGATTCGAGACCATCTTCGGGAGTCTCCTCCCCCAGATGTACCCAGGTGCAAGCAGGAAGTGAGGGTGTTGACTAGAGAACAGGAGATGCTGGAGTTTTTGATTAATTTTAGCTGTGATGGATGCTACTTGAGAGACAATAAAATAAATATAAACAATAGTTTTATTAAGTAAATTTTCAGCATTTCTGCGATTTCTACTTAACATTTAACTGATAGTGTGCGGTCTATGGGGCCCCGGTAACTATATTTCTTCTTACAACGTGACAACGCTGGATAAATATATAGTGGAAGGTACTTCTGCATTTTCCACAAGGTTGTATACCACCTCCCACCCATGCTTTAATATACAGAGAAGACCAGGCTACTAGTAACATAGCAAGTTGCCGGACGAATTTACGTTTACCCGATTTGCGTTCGTACTAGAGATTCACTGCCGGCTAGTCGGCTTGTCAGGCAGTACGCAGTTGCAGTTGTGCTTGGACGGGTCGGTCGTAACACTAGAAATACGACGCGAGCAGTGCCGAGTATTTATTATTTTCATTTTAAGTGTTTACCTTCACTTAAGGTAACATTTAAAATCAAAATACTAAATATTTATTATTTGAGTGTGTTTACAAGCCAAAATTAAAAATAAATAAATTCTCTAAACCCGAAAAAAATATTACTCTAAATAAATAAAAGTTATAACAAGTGTTCAAAAAGACCACCTTCTTGAGCTAGACAGAAGCCTAGACGGTCGTAAAATCCCCGTCAAAAATAGTCATTAATTGGATTCATTTTTTAACACATACACACACACAAAACTGTTTTAAAACACAACAACAAAACAAACAGCAAAAATTAACAAGTTAAATCAACAAAAACCATTAACAAACAAAAATAAATAATCAACAACAACTTTACAGTCTTTACACGGTTAATTACTGGTCGAAGTAGCCGAATATTAGCATAAAGGAAGACGAAGCGAACTGCCCAAAAACTCATTCATATCGGTCGCCGATAAAAAATTTCGGGGCGGCTAATTTCCATGCTGCCGCTAGGCTGACGTCACGTTACCATGGAAACCGTGCAGCCGCTCGGCTCACAAATGTTTTCACTTCACTTGTGGCTTCGTGGAAACGTAGGCGCGTGCGGGCCAATAATGCTACTTTTTCGGCCGGAATTAACGCTGCGGTGGACCTATTATGCAGAGGTCCGCCCGGAAAAAAAATTATTTATAAAAAATTACCATTTTATTATTTAGATACATACATGATCTTTATTTGATGGGTACGCAACCTTAATAATATTTTGGAGAGATATGAATTCCCAATTGAATATAGGAATAATCTACTTGTGTTCCATTTAAATTAAAAAAAAACTTAGTTAACTCAGATTAGTTAACTTAAGTAACTTAGTTAACTATGATATTAAAACTGACCAATGTTCAATATTAGTTTGTCTCACCCAATATAACATTTTGGTTTAAGTTTTAATTTGATTTAAATTATTTTTTAATATATTAATTAATTCGCGCTTTCTTTGTTCTGTTTTTCTACATCACCATTCTTGGTGATGATCGTTTTGCTCAGTGGTAGTCTTGGTAATGCTCACTCATGCAATGGTGATTGTTCTTGGTTTGGGCACTGTTGTACTTTTGGGTGACAATGCAGCAGGTGAAAATAAAATATGTCTTATAGGCAATAGAAACGCAGTCTAACAAGGTTAACCAAAAAACTACTATTTATAAAACTATAGAGGGTGAGTCTTAAATAAGTGCAAATATTTTCAGAGCTGGTAGATCTCGATAAAAGAAACATATTTTCTCTTTACCGTTTTTTAAATAAGTCCTAGATAACCGAGTTATTTTACTTTGAAAATTTCGAAAAAATATACATATTTGCTTAATTAAAAATATATATATATATAATTACAAAATAGTTATTTTAACTATATATTAGGTTGTATATCGAGTAATTTTCAATTTAGGTAGAATTGAAATTTTTTAATTAAAATTTATTGAAATTTAACATTTGTTCCTCATTTTTAGAAAATATTAAATATGTCACAAAAATCTTACATTTTAATCAGATACTTCTCTAATAAAACTCGACTTTATTTATCTCTTAGAATCCGAATATCAATTAATATATAGGTTGTTCCATTATAAAAACAGACCATTGATGTAAAACTCTTTTTAAGGACACCTCTCTATAACTTTAAAAAAATTATCTAAATTAACCTCGTATGCTCGCAAAATTGCATTTCAATACAAGCTGCTTGTATATTGTTTGAACCATTGTGTAATTGTCTAATATTATTTTTTATATTTTTAATTGAACCACTTTTCAACATTTCCTTGCCGCATTCTTCCACTATACCGACCAGATAAAACCGCGTCGGCTGCATCTGACTCTTTAATTAGCATCGTTTCTTAATTAATCCCGATCGCCCACCATTATTTTCCATTCGCCCTTAGAGGTCTTTCTCTCTTTCAGAATTGCATTGTGCCGTTAATTTTCGATTGAGGCCAATTTCAAACGCTAATCAAAAGGAAAGCTCAAGCGACGCGAAGAGCAAACCAGTTAACCAGCCAACCAACGTCGATCTTTATTAACTCCAGATTTGCAGAATCGTAGCCTGGGCTATAAATAAACTGGAGAATAATCGGAAATCAGGTGGAGGTAATTATTAGGCAATTTAAGAGAAAGGGCGTGGAATGGAGAGTTGTGGAAAATCTATGCTTATATAATTTTTAGAGGAGTGGATTTATGGGCTCTGATTTAAAATTGCTCGTGCTTTAATAGCTTCATACCAAATGCCTATTAATTTTAACGTAAATTGCACTAGTAAAAATAGATGGAAATATTTTAAATATGGATGTCGATGCTAATTGATTTGTTAATATACCCCATATTTACTGTAATTAACTCATTAGGTCACTAATAATAGTCCTGTGAGACGACTAATGTTGGAGACCCGGTCGGAATTGGTATATTGGTAGTTCATATTAAGTCGGACACAGAAATCCGCCATTCTTAACACGTATCCGATTGTCAGCCATTTTAAAATCGTTTTTTGTTTTTAAAATTTATATTCACATTTCGATTTCTAGTAGAATAATATTGATAAGGTTGAGTTTAGGGGGAACCACAGTACAGTTTTATGATTAAACCAGCTAGAAAATTTAAAAAATATTTTGCGAGTTACTTTTTTATAGATATTTTTATTTCATAAATCTACCTAATTTTGAAGGCGCTCGTTGTTTCCGGAGTATTTTAATCAGATATATCAAGAAAGTGACTTCCGTTGACAAAACTGATGTCTGGATTAATGATTCAGAATTATTATAATATAAATTAGATAGGCACTTATAGTTATATTCGAGGAGTGATTATGAATCCATTTGTAATTAGGTAGTTTGGTTAGGTTTTATGTATTCTTGGTAGCGAATATGAAACCAAACGTAACGTAAGTGCTTAGCGACGAATTTTAAGTAACTAAAATCCAACGTAATATGACGTTGGTCATTGGTAGAATTACATTCCCTATTAGGTCAGATACCGACGTCGAGGCGACCCGAATCTGTATTCCCCATTTAGGTGCAAATAAGGGTCGTCAGGCGGTCGAACCGACGTTGGTACCCGACGTCGGGTTTATTGAACGCGACGTATACCCGACGTTAGATAACGTCCAAATGCTACTTGGGATGCTGCAAACAAAATTTTCATAGCCCTCTTCGTTTCTGAGCTAAAGGGTCTTTTCGAAAATTTTGCAATTTGGTGCACCCCCTGTATCTCTGTTATTATTAAAGGTATCGAGAAGGCGAAAACTGCTTATTGTAGAACTTTTTACGTAGAATACAGTGGCATAGTCTGTTTTTCTACCAAAAAATATTTTTGAAAATATGAACTAAAGTTATGCTTTTTCAAATGGAACCTAACCTAACCTAACCGCATCCTTCTATATTCACTAATAACGGAAATACCGTATGATTTGAAACAAAATGGGACACCCTGTACACTTAATTTATTATTAAGTTTTGTGTTGCAATAATAAAAATTATACTGCCTTATACAGAGAGTGTCTAAAAATGTATTTTAAATAATTACTAGCTTTAAACGGCAATAACTTCTTTAATTTAAATGGAACACCCTGTATATTTTACGATAATCAGATGCTCTATTTAATTGTCTATTAAATTGTATTATACCATTTTTTACCTATCTGTTCAAGTTTTCGTAAAAATGCATTTTCTTATAATTTAGGCCTTATTTATCAACATACCTATGGAATATTGACATTTTAGATTATTTTTAAAGATGTAACAAATTTTCAAAGAGTACAAGTCAAAGGCAGTCAAAGGCACACAAGTCAAAGGCAGTGATGGCATGGAAAAGAAAGTACAGATCAATGGGCCTCGAACTAGGATATCCAGTCCTCACCCCTTTGCTAACGATAAAAATGATCTATCGTACATGGTTCGGAAAAGACAACAAGAATATAAAATTACAGTGCCTCTCGCTGAACGCAGAAAAAAAACAAAATATTCACCAATAGGAGCCGCATCAACGGACATATTCAGTTAGAAGGTAATAGCGTAATATGCACGTGCGAGAAATATAATTACTCGGTGTTATACAGGGTGAGTTTTAAGTAAGTGCAAATATTTTTAGGGGTAGTATATTTCGACCCCAGGAGCCCAGGAGTTTTTTTTCGCAAAAAGATGTTGAAAATCGTACATTTTCTTTTAAATTTTCCTGTATAATTTGGAAAATAAATTAAAACTGCCTGTTCACCGGAAATTTCCCCACATAATTTCTTCATTTTATTTCTTATTATATTTCTTCGATATGAATAACCTGGTTATTTTGGATTTATTTGAATAAATTGTGAAGATAAAATATGCTTTTTATCGAGATCTATACCAGCCCTGAAAATATTTGCACTTATTTAAGACTCACCCTGTATATTTTACTAAATTGCCAATGGGCACGGATAGCAAAGAAATCAGATCTAGAGTTAATCAAGTTAGAAAGATGGTTGGGTATCTCAACTTTAGGTTTTGCCACATTGTTATAATAAGTATTATGTATCCACTGTAATGTTACATGACATGGACTGATGCTTTTATATCAATTTGGTATGAACAATTTGCGGCATATCCTGCAAAGGTATAAAATAGCTTAACACATCATTTAGCTAAATATTAAATAATAGCAGCACAGTAATTTTATAGTTCGTAACAAATAAATACAAAGGAAAACTGTTGTTATGATAGGGAAAAAAAGTGTAAACTAAATCAAATAAATAAAGCATTATGATTGCGGCGACAATAATTTATTGTGGAACTGTGTTATGTCCGTTGTGCATTATGGAATTATTAAATATAAAAACATTATATCGCTTTTTATGAGGTGATTATAAAGTATTTAGTGCTATTTGGATAGTGACCAAAATTATTTTTCTTTGTCTTCTTTACATACATTTCATACTGGAAAATAAAATTGGAAAGACATAAGTATAAAAAGACAGGGTGTCCCAATATTCCGTGAACATAGAACTACAGGACCTCGTACAGGACGAACAAAGCACTTTTGAATAGAGATAAAATGTGTGCAATCAACTTATTTTGATTCAAAAATACGTTGTTGTTCTATGTCTACGGAATATTGGAACTTCTTGTATATTTTGTAGGATTGTTTTGGAAAAAACAAATCTCCATATATAAAAACTATGAAATGCAGCTTTTTAGTAAATGCTCAAAGTGCTTCTTTTCCTGTTCACTGAGATTCCCTGTTCTAAAAATCTTTTCATGATAAGGGGCATATAGAATGGATTTCTACTTCAAAGAGCATCCACAATCATTACAAGACACTATACGATATGCCAAAATAACCAAGTTATTCATATCGGAGATTAAGAAATTATTGATAGATTGATAGATTTTGAATATATAAAGAATTTCTATTTATTTTGCGTAACAGTTTTTACAAGAGAAATGTTAATATTAGGGTGTTCTAATAAAATGTAAAAATTATTAGGAAAGATAAATTGATTTTGCATAAAGTATTTTTGATAACTCATTAATAGAGGATTTGTTGCGAGGATTGTGCACGCACCCCATAATTGGTAATGTTTGTTAAATATTATCACCCTGTAGATTGATATATCCCGAAGCGTTGACACTGGTCCTCAGTATCGAAAGCAGCCAATAAATTATCAAAGCAATGTCACATTGTCTACTTGTGATTTTGACAGTTCAAATTGCGTTTCGAAATCGGCTCTCCAACGAGACTACACGCGTTGTGGATACCGTTGACAATAAAGCATTGTTGCCATGTAGACCGCAGGTAATACGTCGCTTGTCAGATTTGCGCGATGGTATCGTACAGTGTTGTCTGTAACGACGACTAAAGCTCATTTATACTGGTATAATGAGCAGAAAGGCCAACAGATATACGAAGTACCTAAACATTTCGGAGAAATGATCTACTTATTAGTCATTGGCAATGAAATTTTCTAGATAAATGGCAGATGATAAATATCAACAATTATTCAAAGAAAACTTTTTATTTGTTACTTATTATGTTAGGGCTAGCTTATTACGTTGTTTTCAAGTATACCTATAGGTAATAAATCAAAAACCTTTATTGTAAAATACATATAAAAGCAAATTTCCAATCATAATTTTTAAGACAAGTTAAGAGTTAAATTCCTTAAAAAAATATTCCTGACATAAAAAATCCCCCCTATCTTTACATGCCAGGTGGTGCATCGTCGTTGGAAACATAGCAAATCTCATGCAAATTTTGAACTGTTTAAATACCGGCTCCTCTATTGATTTTACAGCGAAGTCGTAAACAATTTTTTTAAAGGTTTATGTATGGTAAACACACAAATGCCAAATTTGAACAATTTTCGATCAGCCGATTTTGAGTAATTTAAGAAAGATTGCATCTCTTTTTAAATTAAAACCTAACAGGTAACAACCAAACACCAGTCAAAAACTGATATACCTTAGGTTCACAAACTATAATTTTGTCATTGTCAAAAGTAATTTAATTTTAAAAAATTTTAATATTCAGGGAAAATTAACCGAATCATATCACATACACTTTCTAAGCTATTTCACGCATGTTCACTTTTTCTTAATGTGTATAACAACAAATTATTACTAGTACTGAATATTAAAATTTTATTAAAATTAAGTTACGTTTGAAAATGACGCTGACAACTTAAGGAATGTCGGTTTTTGACTGGTGTTTGATTGTTACCTATTCAGTTTTAATTTAAAAATCGATTAACTTTTTCTTTAATTACTCAAAATAGGCTTGTCCAAAATTGTTCAAATTTGGCATGTGTGTTTACCAAAGGTAGACCTTTAAAATGTCTATTTACGACTTCGCTATAAAATCAAGAGGGAAGCCAATATCTGGACAGTTCAAAATTTGCATGGGATTTCCTATGTTTCCAATGACGATGCACCACCCGGTATATTACACATTTCATATTCTTATCAGCCCTTACAATAAATAATTTTATTCAAAACTTATTCGAAACTTTATTTTTAAATATTTTTATTTTTGATCATCGATCAAATAAGAACCTTTTTTAATAACATTTATTAACTATTTATGAAAATTTTAAGTTTAAGTTAAAGAAATTATTATTAAAGTTAAATTACTCGCATGTTAATTTGATATCTCTGAAAATATCTTAATAAATCCTGCTTGAATCAAAACAAATATCATATCCTTATAAATTATAACAAGCGAATTGATAAGAACATTTTGTAGACTGTCCAACCACAGACCATATAGAGGAGAATACATTATAGTAACGTTAGTTATTTGTCATTTTTTGATTGTCGTCTGTCGAAATCGTTCCTGGCTCGTTAGACATTCTTTATAAAACACTTATAAGAGTAAAGAAAATTTCCTGAATTTTGTAATTTTTTTTCATAAAACATTGATTTTGTCAATTAATATACCAATAAATTTAAGTAAATTTGAAACCAAGATCCAACCAATGGGCGAACTGCAGGTTCGTCCCACTTTCAATACACTATCTTTTGTTTGACCTTCATTTTGGAAATATTTCAGTATTACATGATGATAAAAAAACTAAATATTCTTGCATGACGATTAACTTTTAAGGAATAGCTAATCTATCATCGGTTCACCACTGTTGATTTTTGAACTCATATAATAACGAATACTTTAAAAAATATTTATTCATACTCAGGCATATGTTGTGAGAAGTGTAAACAAATACTAATTTTAGCAAGATATTAGAGAACAATAGAACATAAACAAAATAAATGCCATAAAACGGAAAATAGAAAGGTCCATGTTGAGAGTTACTCTTATGTGTAAAATGCCAAATCATGTCATAAAAAATTGACCAGGAGTATACCTAAATGCGGTGATATCTATCTTATATCTTAAATGGAACTGCACAGGACATGTGGCTTCGATGACAGATGGATGGTGGACAAAGAGACCTCTGGTATGGAGACCAAGACACGAGGCCTACAGAAGCAGAGCACGACGCCCTAGTCGATGGACAGATGATATAAAAGGAGTAACCGGAAAAGACAAGTGGTACAAAATAGACAGATTACTAGAGTTAAGGGAGGCTTTTTTTTCAGCAGTGAACGGAATATGCAAAATGATGATGATGGTAATGATTTCCTCTTTCAGCACTGGCTTACCTCGAGTTATTTTTATTCTGTTTCAGTATTTGAAGCCGATGTGAGCCAAGGTTCGATGCAACATAAGAAAACCATTGAATTCTTTTCAACCATTGAATTCTTTTCTCTGGTAATACGAGTAGCGTAGACAAAAAAGAAGTTTCACTTCAATAATAAGTTATGGAAGTGAACGTCTCTGTTGTTATAAATAAGCATTCGTCAAAAAACGAAATAAAATTTAGAAGGTGTTTCTTTTCACCACACTGTCTAATACACATACAAAATTCGGTTTTCTAGTATTTGAAGCAATTATTATTAATCAACGCAAACAGTCAGTTAATATAGTTTGAATACTGAGGTAAAATTAATTGGTCCTCATTAAACAAATATTTAAACATTTTTTTATTTTTTTAATAAAATGAGCGAATTATATCGACTCTTTGAAAATTTGTTAATCTTTAAAAATAATCTAAAATGTCAATATTTCATAGGTATATTGATAAATAAGGTCTAAATTATAAGAAAATGCATTTTTACGAAAACTTGAAGAGATAGGTAAAAAATGGTATAATACAATTTAATAGACAATTAAATAGTGCATCTGATTCTCGTAAAATATACAGGATGTTCCATTTAAATTAAAGAAGTTATTGCGGATTAAGTTTAAGCTAGTAATTATTTAAAATATATTTTTAGACACTCTGTAAAAGGTAATATAATTTTTATGATTGCAACAAAAAACTTAGTGATATAAAAAAACTTAAACTTCTTAAAAAGTACAATATCTGGTTTTAAAAATTTAAATACACACAGAGAAATGAAGCATTAAAATTGTTACTGCAATACGACAAAAACGTAAATATTTCAAAAACAGTAAAATTAAAATGCGGTAAATCTTAATCAAATTTACTTTTATTTTAATCGTAGAAACTAAAAATGTAATAATATACAGGGTGTTCCATTTAAAAAATACAACTTTGATTTTTTTATTAATTTGGGACACTCTGTATCTTGTAAAATATTCTTAAAATTTACTTCTTACTATTTAAATTGTAGCTCTAATAGTTCTTCAACGAACCCAAGACTTACAATTTGTAAAAATCTTAATCATTTAGCTACAACACTTCGTGTCTTATGTGGTGAATAACCCTGTATATGAAAAAATAATTTATTACCAAGTCTAAATATTACATTGATAAAATACACAATTAAATTACAAAGTTCAACATAATTATAAACAAACTCTTCTTCCACTTTTACATCTTAAAATCTCCCATATTTCTTTATGCAGTATTTTCCAATATCCGATAAAAATCCTCGCGCCTAAATCTGTGGAAAGTACATCGGCAAATTGTTGTTCGAAGCCAGATCGTGGTAGGCGTAGAAAGAGGCCGCTTTTAATAAGGCGCTGTGATGGATGCTGCCTGGCAACGAGTGACAGGGCGGCAGGGGAGCACCTAGGGGGGCATAATCGTTCGGATTATGATTGTCTGGTTCCTTGTAGTGCAGCGGTGCGAAGGCCTTGTCGTATTCCTGCCGAAAATAAACGACTATTGAACTTATTTTTTTGTACGTTGCTATTAGTAAAATATCGGCGTAATATCTACAGGGTGTTCCATTTTGATTATCAATAATGGATATCGTCCTATTGCTCCCAAAAGTCACTAACTAACATTTTTCCGAACAACCAAATTCAATCACTAACTATGTTTTGAAGCGGAGAATCGATTGCAAAAGTCATTAACTACGATTTCTGGCTATTTATGTTTTATTTTAATACCGAATAGTTACTAACTATAACATCTTTATGCAATGTAATTCATCTTTAGACGCATTTTTCTCGGAAGTAATAAAAAGTAAGTTAGTGACTTTTGGCAGCAATGGGACGATATATCGTTTGTTAATAAAAATAAAATTGCTATTTTCACCATTCTAAGCTACTTTTTTGCGAATTATTGTTATGATATTCTTGGTGTCTCCATGATACAGGGCGATTTTGAAAACGAAAATTCAACGAACTTAAAAAAACGAACTCTTATAGAACATTATACGCGGAATACAGTTATATAATATTTTTCTTGGTATATTTTTTACATATTGGCCGATATTTAGATTTTTTTAATCGTTTTTTCAACGTTTTGAAGTTTTGTATCCTTACAATACCAAGAAAAAAACAATACCAAACCTAATTAATAAATTATATTAACATCTAATTAAATATTATTTTCTTTAAAAGGAGTTGTATTCTAGTCATTAAAGTGCTGCAATTCCGCCCAATGCAATGGATATAAAATATAAGCGGTATGAAAGTTATTTACAAAAAAAGTATTTATACTGTGATACACAAAATGTATTTGTAGTTCAAATAAACGAATTGTAAGAATCGATTTATTATGAGAAATCGAAAAAGAATCGTAATGTCCATCACTATTATGCCTTATAACTTTGTTGAGCTAATCAAATAGCTGAATTATTTTAACAAATGGATGTTATTCATTTATCACTGTTACTCGTTTACTCCTGTACGCTTATTCTTTTTTATATTTGCCGCACCGCGCAAAACATTTTTTTGACATGTACTTTGGAAGTGTATTTTTTAGCGCGCACAAAAGTATATTAAGGGTCGGCATTTCTTTTCTTGGGTGCCGGTTTTCATGTATACGAAGAGTACGGACAACACGCTTAGTAAAATAAGATGTACTGAATAAAGACAGAAGGCGAGTATTTTCCCAGGCGCATGGAATCTAGCGTCAGATTAAGTAGTTATGTAATAAATACTTCGTATTTTTGCTCACTCTGACTTACTAGATTGCCATAACGACTCACTCCTATACATGTAAACGCCGACCTAAAGGTTCGCTTGCCAGCGGGGTATGTTAAAAAAATGATGCACGTGGTGCGGCGCGAATCAGCGCAGCCGGTCTGAACGCACCTTAATAGTCTAAGTTCCGGCTTCAGGATCGTATTTTTAATCCACGCTCATCGTAATTTTAATCCAAACCTAATTTTTAAGTATATTTATGACTAGGAGAACACACTTTTGACAGGGTGCCAATCAAAAAATTGCCGCAACTATGTTTTATTAATAATAATAACCGATTTTGGACACGACATTACGTTCATAAAAATTTTTGATCGTTTATATGTCAAAGCTATTTTTATTCTGTGCTAGGTCATAGGTGTCTATGAAAATGTTGCCGCAAATAGGGGTTTTCACGGGTTCCATAGGGGTTAAAAGTTTTTCATCTGTAGCTCCTATAATAAAAAATTGGCGCCGGGAGGCACGCAGAGAGATGGACAGACGGACAGACAAACAGACAGACACCATGAAAATATTTTATATTTAGGTCATTTATGACCCAAATAACTGATTTTGAGTGAAATTAAAAAAACTTTTTTTGCCGATCTTAATAGCCTACCATACCTGTCGGTATGGTCGGCTAAAAAGTTACGAATTTTGTATAAGTGCCAACCTAAAGTATATATTAGGATGTATTTTTAGAAAATATTTTAACTTCTACAGGGTGGCTCAAAAACCGAAGAAAAATGATTTTATATTTTAGAAAGTTTGGCATAGAATTGGTTTAAGTATGGTTTAAGATTACGATATTTATAGCAAGCTAAGAACAGACCAACAATAATAAAATTTTAGTATAGTTTTGATTTCAGAACATTTCTTGTATTTTTAATAATTTAAAAAATAGCTGAAAGCCCTCCTTTTTTTATTTATTTGTTAATATTTTTAAAACTATCCAAACATATTTAATAATATCTTAGGATTAGGTGATCAGAAAGGAAGCCAAAACTGCCGTAATATACAGGGTGTTCCATTTAAAAAAATCATCCCGATCCACTCAAACATTTTTGAGCCACTTTGTAGAAGTTAAAATATTTTCCTGAAATACATCTTCATATACAGGGTGTTTCAAGAATCATGTGCCATCTCTCGTGGGGAGATTCCTCACGTAAAAATAAGGTTTATTTTTCATATGTAGATATTTAAAAAAAATATATTTTATGTATTTCAATTTGATACTTACAATTTTTGGCAATTGCGTAGGCAAATTTTCAACATAGGTCACTGGAGATTGACTGTAAGTAAATTCGGCTGGATTTATTTCGGAGTTATATTTTTTATGTTCCGATATATTTAGTAAAGAAAGTTTATCTGAAAATGTCTTTTTTAAAATACTTATTTATAAGAAATATTTATTTTTACCACATGGATTATAAAAAGTTCTGTTAATAGCTAACTGAAGAGGATCACAGAAGCCTCCGATAGACGATTTACTTTTCTTCAATAAGCTCTCTTTGGTTTCTCTGTTTCTCCTACGTGGTTTGTATTTGTAATTGGGATAGTCGATCATATGTTGACTGCGTAATCGTTTGGCTTCATCGATAAATGGCATTTTATCTATTTCTAAAGGTGAAACAAATCCATATAAATTTTACATTTAAGTTACTTATAACAACACTAATACAAGTACTATGTACAATTTTTTTTAAGAGGCTCACTGCTTGCATATGTATTTTCACTGAATGTTGTAGAAAATGTAAATTATGGAATAAAGTATCTTCTAGGACTGATATTGTTTTTAATTTTGAAATTTAAATATTTACGTCATGTATCACGGACCGTTATAAATATGTGCTTTAATAATTTATACTTTCCGATATAAATTTTCGGTATAAAGCAATTTAGCTAATGTGGCTGGTTGATGGTTTGTGTAAAAGTTTCGTTGTCACCCTATAAAATATACAGGGTGGGCCAATGGAAACTTTCCACCCCAATTTTTCTCGTTTAAAATTAAAATTTGGAAAAACGCCCGGACACGTCGATTTAGTTTTCGAGGGGGGAAAGAAAATATCATAAAATCACTTTCACACCTGTAAAGCCCAAGGCGGGGGCGGCACCACCTCTAAATTCTTAAATGGAAAGGGGGGTCGAGTGATACCTTATGTGAAAGGTCTTTCAATTCCCTTTCTAATGATATAAGATATCATGTACTTTCGTTCAGTAGTTTTAGAGATTTATTGATTTATTGATTTAAAGTAGATTTTAATTTATCAGCTAAGTGGTGAAAATTTTCTCTCTGTATGAATTTTTTGGCAAACTATGTATACTAAAAATTAAGCTTTTAAATAAAAAAGCTTATTTTTTTTTATTTTTTAAAATTTCAAAAACTTTCCCGGCCAAAATTGAGCATTTTTCACTTATTCCGAATTGAAAGATTTTTTTGGGCGTCGATCGATGCAGATTGATTAGTTAAAATTTTTAGTATACATAGTTTGCCAAAAAATTCATACAGAGAGAAAATGTTTACCACTTAGCTGATAAATTAAAATCTACTTTAAATCAATAAATATCTAAAACTACTGAACGAAAGTACATGACATCTATATCATTAGAAAGGGAATTGAAAGACCTTTCACATAAGGTATCACTCGACCCCCTTTCCATTTAAGAATTTAGAGGTAGTGCCGCACCCGCCTTGGGGGTTATAGGTGTGAAAGTGATTTTATGATATTTTCTTTTCCCCCTCGAAAATTAAATCGACGTGTCCGAGCGTTTTTCTAAATTTTAATTTTAAACGAGAAAAATTGGGGTGAAAAATTTCCATTGACCCACCCTGTACACTAAAATTAAGTATCGTAAAACATATGTTGCAAGGAGAATTATAAAACTAGTTTCCATCAATAAGTAGATCCTGGTGATCTGGTGGAAAGGTTAAAGTAGAACCAATAACCAATTTAGAACAAAGTTACATAGTTATTTAGATTTTTAAATAGCTTATTGGGGAATTTTTTTTCTAATATACAGGATGGTCCGAATTGTATTCCGGAAACTTCGGCAGCATATTCTGCAGATAAAAATAAGTAAAAAAGTTCGTATAAATGTATGTCCTAAAATGCTTAGTTTCGGAAATACAGGGTGTAGAAGTTTCATTTTTATTTCGATTTTTTCCAAATAATTTATGAAGTAACGTCAATATTTGGATGAAAATTGGTGCCTGGGAGTTTTTGATATGAGAAATTTGATTTTGATATCAATATGACTCCTACTTGTTGAGGGCGCCACCTACATATTTTTTAACTGGTTTGAAGGGTAATAACTTTTCGTCCGTACCTGTATAAAACTACTGAGTAACAAAGTATACATTTACGACGTTTTTTACATGAAAAAGGTCTCTTGGTAAAAATCGTTACGAGTAATGGTTTTCGAGATATTTGGAATCGAAATTATCACTACCGGTCATCAGAAACAGAAACTGTTATATCATCATTTTTTGCAGAAAAACTTATGATTAACTTTAAAAAAAAATTAAAATTTCTTAAATTTATTATTTCAGTGAAATAACTATCTACTCAACGTGTTTATTTTTTGTCAATAATGACATGTATTGTCTATTTAGTAAGCATTTTAAGACATACATTTAGACGAACTTTTTTACTTATTTTTATCTAAAGAACATGTTGGCGATGTTTCCGGAATACAGTTCGGACCACCCTGTATAATACAAAGATAGATTTTCATAGATCATCTTTTATAAAATCAATTAAAATTTTGATTTGAATGTTGCATTTTGTGACCATTTTTTCCTTTGATATCATTTCTGAGAATGTGAACGTATATTTATATTTTAGTATAGTCCAATTTATTTCGTACATAAATATGTACGGTCATT
This sequence comes from Sitophilus oryzae, assembly GCF_002938485.1. NCBI lineage: Eukaryota > Metazoa > Arthropoda > Insecta > Coleoptera > Curculionidae > Sitophilus > Sitophilus oryzae. The sequence goes on along the minus strand of NW_022146754.1, from coordinate 83,479 downwards.
GTTACACATACAAGCACTTCAGAGCTTATGTGTTCTTATTTAATATAGCATTTTTAAAACTAAAAGAAAATTTAATAAAGAGCTTTTCAATTTGGAAATTTTATTTTAAAAATTAAAAATGTATTTTTTTCTCTAATTCTCTATCACAATAATTAGTCAGTCAAATATATCTCAAAAATCAAATTGATTTTATCGAAAGTTCTTTCAAATTAAAATAGTTCAAAGACATGATAGTATTTTTAAGGTAGGTATGGTATACGGCTTTTAATGACATTATACTTAACTTATATTATTATGAATATAACCAAACTGATATACTGATTTCTATTACCTGAAAGCATTTTCCATTCACTTCCTAATAATTTTGAAATTTCCGAATTATGAAGCCTGGGATAGTCGTTTGATATATGTTTTCTTCTGATTCGTGACCAAACCATAAAAGCATTCATTGGTCGTTTTATGTGATTAGTGTCCGAGACATCTTCTCTAAAAGAATAGTAAAATCGATATGGTTTAATCTTTGACATCTTATATTATTATATATTTTATACATTATATTTGGTGTGATTTCATAATGACAATTTCCGATCTAATGAAATAACCATGACACTATTAAAAAAATTGGGTTCTAAAAGATTAAAATCATCATAAACAGAAACTGTAAATAAGTGTTTCAAGGGAACACTTATTGGGAGTTTTAATATTTCATCTAATTTAAGTTGCATTAACAATCATTATTTACCAAAAAAATCAAGACATGACGTGTTTATAGGTGTTTATACGAAGAAACTATTAAGAGTCTATTACGCTTTACTTTCGGGTCGCTCTCAGGATTCGAGTAAAGCGGATGTGTAGCCGAAGGAAATATATATTATAATAGCGTGTACCAGCGACTTCGTTCGCGTCGAATTAATCATTTGTAATGGTAATGATAAAGCAAAGCAAGAATTTTCATTAACATACAAACTGGATAACATTTTCTCATATTTATGTTAGCTTGAGAAAAAACAATATGGCGATATCATTATATAACTTGGTAATATTTGAGGGGTAGTTTCATCTCGTTGTAATTTGACTTTCGAAAAATTCGTTTGCCAAAAATAAGCTTTTTACGTCAAGCAGTTTAAGCAGAATCGTGGTTAAGAGATTATCCAAATTTTTGGAACACCCTGTATGATTTTTTTAAAAATTTCAAAATATGTAAAAAAACCAAATAAATTATGCTGGACCAAGCGTTTTCCCAAAAGACTAACCGTTTTTTAAATAACAAATATTGTAATATTTGAGGGGCGTTTCCACCTCACCCTCTTGGAATTTGAGATTTGAGAAACCCCTCCTTATCGAACCCCACTGTATACACCCCACAGTCAATCCGTTTGCCAAAAATCAGCTTTAAACGTCAAGCAGTTTAAGCAGAATCTTGATTACTCAATTGTCATATTTTATGAAACACCCTGTATAAATTTATAAAAAATCTTAAAATATGTAAAACAACAAAATAAAACATAGGTGTTTAAGAGTTTTTCCGAAAAACTCACCAGTTTTAAAATAAAACATATTTTAATATTTGAGGGATAGTTTCACCCCCTTAGAATTCGAGTTTCAAAATCCCTTCTTATCGAATCTCTATACCCTAAAGTCAATCTGTTTTCCAAAAATCAGCTTTTTACGTCAAGCGCTTTAAGCAGGATCGTGATTAATCAATGACCAGATTTTTCGAAACACCCTGTATACATTTTAAAAAAATCTTAAAATATGGTTTGGAACCCTTGGAACTGGAATTTCGAAAAATCCCTTCTTATCGAACCTCTACACCCTAGAATCAACCTGTATGCCAAAATAGAGCTTCTTATGTTGAGTGGTTTGAGCAGGATCGTGATTAATCAGTATGTCAGTCACTTAAGGATTTTATATATCAGTATAGATTTTAGCAATCTGCCTAAGCCCGTGGTTACATTGGATGCGTGTCCGTGCGTTTTTTTGGTCATACGTGCACAGACGTGCACGCAGCAAAAAACAAACAAATGCTATCTACGCAGGCGGTTACATTGCATCGGAGTTTGCGCGTCCGATTCCGTCAGAGCTCGCACGTATAAAAAAACGCACGGACCCGCGTCCAATGTAACCGCGGGCTAAGGCTTAGCCCGATCCTTATATATAACCAAACCAAGCCATATCCAAAATTCCAAACAAACGTGCTTTGATTAAGGCTTGATTAAGGTTTGCAAAAACAAAACCATATAAATGATATATACACTCTAATCACAAAACTTCAGTATATTTCCGTATTGTAACGGGATTTTAAATTATGTCTTTATTTTCGAGAAAATTTAGTCCCAACATAAGGAATATTTGTATAAAAATGTGCTAACGATACGGATATAGTTTAAACCTTTATTTAATATAATATCCTTCTTCATTTGTGTAAATATACCTAGCCATTTTACATAAAACGTTAAATGCCGAACGCTTATTTTGCTACTTTTTTGGACTAGTGAAATAGACTCTCGTGTGAAATAGATGTGTCGAATTTTTTTCGAGTTGTTAATGCAAGATTCAGTAACTACATATTAACGATATAATTCTTTTATTTGGAATTACATAAACTTTTACATGGTTTCTTAAATTACCCCAGTTGCATTTTAAGGGTCAATTAGCTGATTGCATTAAAATAAAATTATTTAAAAGAATCAGTTTAGGTAACTTGCAATTAAAAGAAATTTTTCAATTTTATAAAGAAAAGAATATCGTTAAATTCGAATATAACAAGTCTCTCTAAGTAACTCCGAAAATACTGCTGGTTGTTAAATAGAAAACCAAGATTTTGTAACTTAAGACTTGAAAAATAGATACGGAACCCTAATGGAGCAACAGGTTCAATCAATAAGTGTACTTAAACGAGTTGAAACAGAAAGAGTTATAGAATTGTTTTAAGGGTCTTATGAGTAATATCAAATCGTCACATACTTTAAATTAGTATAATCTTTAAAAATAATCTCTTTAAAAATCGCTGGGTATTTTGTCACTATAAGAGGAATCTGCGAAATAAAATTTATCTTATTTCGGACTTAAGTTTTAAGCACATCATTCAGAAACTCTTAACAGTGGTTAATGAAAATACATACCTTGATACACAAGACACTGTCCCGATACCATTATCAGTAGATGACATGATTCAAACGATGCTCACCTGAAAAACACTGAACATCGACTCTACGCGACCGTTAACGCTCTATAAACATCGCATTGTGGCGGATGGACAATGGTCCATTGTCGCCGGCCAAAAGAGAAAAATTTATTTGTCCGCAATTAAAATAATTGTCGAAGTAAAATAGGTATTATACGGTGGGATAAATGGTTTTGCGCCCAGTTATTGTCCGGTATGTTAGAGGGTGTTGCGGGGGAATTGATGCTAGGAAGGGTGCGGTATAGCCGCTGATTGAGGATATACAGTGATTGTAACAGAATTGTATGCATACCTACATTATGACGGATCTATGTAATAAGATGTGCAGTGCTTTTGCTATTTTATCAATAACGAAAAACTTAAAATGTTCTACTTTTTAATTTTCATTGATCATTTTTACCATTACTAACTACTGTAACCAACCAGCTGTTTCCTTGAAAGCTCCTTGAAAAACCGACGTCTTTGTTGGTATATGCTGCAATAAAAAATCCCGTCCATTCCTTGCAGTATAGTCCAGGTATTCCATGAGGAAGAATAATACACCTTGGATTATTCTTCCTCCCGTAGTGTATAAATCTTTGCTAGTATCTGACAAAAGCTCTGTTCCTGGCTCATTCAGTAACCAAATTTGCTTAAATGCCCTCCAAATATAACCCTGAAAATGTAATTTATACTGATGGTTCAAGTGGTCACACTGGCTGTGCTTTAGTTCACAGAGAAATACATAGTCAATTTAGATTACATCCTTATCCCTATACCGATTATACTGACATATTGAACGCAACATCTAGTCATTAAGGAGGTGTCCCCGAGGCTTCTTGGCTGATATGCTCGGATTCATTATCTACTCTATTATAAATAGAGAAACTTTACTCCCAACACCCTTTGGAAGCACATAATGGATTTGCGATATAGAGCTACTAGTCCAGGGTCTAATATATCCGTATTGTGGGTTCAAAGCTACGTAGGCATTATTGATAATGAAAGTGCCTACCATTACGCTAAAAATGAACCCGAATTCAGAAGAGCAAACAAGTTATTGGATGTCTTAACAGCCTCTGGTGGGACCGAAACTTATCTGCAACAACTAAAAAGAGACTTGGAAGAACATTGGTGGAGTCAGTTCTTTGCTATGGTTCAGAGCTGTGGACTCTGAGTGCAGACGTGAAGCGCAAAATCCAAGTTGTTGAAATGGACTACCTTAGAAGAAGTGCAGGTATATCTAGGATGGAAAAAAAGACAAACATCGAGGTCAGGCGTATCATGAATGCATCGGAGGAGACAGTACTGGATCGAATCGAAAAATCCAGCTTAAAATGGTTTGGACATGTTCTGCGTATGCCGGAGAACAGGTGGCCAAAAAAAGTTTTTCAATGGGCTCCCCAGGGCAGAAGAAAGAGAGGTAGACCTAGAAAATCCTGGAACGGAACGGTTACGGAAGCAATGGAAGCTCGTAACCTAGAAGCTGATGACGCTCTAAATCGAGATGTGTGGCGTAGGGTAACGGGAAATAGGCTGTAGTTGGAAATGAGCATTAAATACTTAAACCAAATCCCGTTTATATATATATATATATATATATATATATATATATATATATATATATATATATATATATATATATATATATATATATATATATATATCTGGGATTTAGTGGGGTTGCAGTCGGAAGGGTTTGACAAAGAATTAATACACTTTGTTAATTGTCAAGCTTTCGGAATTTATTTTTTCCTTCCTCAGGACATTAACGTGGTACAAGAAAATACCTTCATAAAAACTACATTAAACATGGTTTGTGTTGATCAACACAAATCCGAAACATAAATTCAATAAAAAACAACATAAATTCCGAAAGCTTGACAATTAACAAAGTGTATTAATTCTTTGTCAAACCCTTCCGACTGCAACCCCACTAAATCCCAGATTTTCTTTCTCACTAGTCAGTCGAGACTACTTTCTGCTTATATATATATATATATATATATATATATATATATATATATATATATATATATATATATATATATATATATATATATATATATATATATAGTTTTAGAATCTGCAAAAAATTTAACTTTTATCAGTCATATCCAATCAAACTCTTTAATTTTCTGGAAAGATCGGGATATATATCGAAAACATATGATGGATTCTATCCCTTCCTCCCATCCTTTACCCGAAAAAATTTAAGTGGGTACGTATTCAGCGAGAAGCACTGAGACAAGATCGGCCAAGTCGTAGTGTGTACACCACGAGAGCGCGCGCTATTCTCCAGTGTTTTATTACCCAAATCACCAAATACGAGTCCAGAATGGGAATAAAGGTGAGTGCCCACTCTATCCTTATACAATAACTCACCCTATTGAACCGAGCCTCTATATTTCTCGCCCGAAACAACATAGGTAACTAAAAATCTATATTTTGGTCAAAACAAACAACCAAATACTAATGTCATTGTATATACTTCTTATGTTTTATTGCATGCTGATATATTTATAGTATGCTGTTCATACCAATTACATTTTGTTTCTTCATAATCTGCATTATTTAACCCTAGCAGGTGAAAGTTAAATTTCTTTCTTCTTTTAAAATTAAAGATAATGAGAGTCCCAAAAGATATATTATTTCATAATTCATTATTGGTCCTCCACTTTTACACAAAGAGTATTTTTAACTCAAAAAATATACTGACGTTGTACATGAACAACAGGCAATGTACATAATAAAGTTCAAATTTTTAAACGTAATTCACTAAATTTGTTTCATTTTCCATTTCTCTAATCTCCAATCTAGTTTCGAAATAAACTCGTACCAATTACAATTTCATCGTTTACGAAAAACAAGCAAAAGAATGGCCCATTCTTCGCCTTAATTGAAAACAGATAACGGCCGTATTTACGTATTCTGACTCTTTTCGCGCTTCCAAAGAAGAAAAAGTCCTATTCGAAATGCAACGGACCGTATTCGGCCATAGTCTTCGTTTTCTACTGAACAGAATGAAACTGAATAGCATATTGAAACTGAATAGCGCCAAAGATTCCAGAATAAGCTTTGTTCTTTATGCGCCGTAGAAAGAAACGTAAAACTCGTACAACGGCGAGCGTTCCCGATAGAAGGATCTATTGTTAGGCCAACGAGGCACGTTTTCCTCTGTGAAGTATAGAGAAAGCTGAAAAATACGTCAAATGGTGAGAGATAGAGACAGGGATAGGGAAATTTTCAAGTAAAAAAAGAACGCGGCTGCCATTTTTTGAAAATATGGTGTGGCGCAGTAGAGACGACGTTTTTAACGAATTTAATAGATAGTTTTATTTGCATAAGATGGAGAAGGCTGCAATCAAATCTGTCCATTATAAAGTATGTACGTTTGAATAAAAATGTTAAGAAAAGAGCATATCAAAAATAGATCAAGCGCGACGGGCTCCTAAAATGGCCGCTCTAAATTCCGGTTTATCAGTGCCATTCTAATTTTATTCAAAACGTTTAAAAAATATGATGTAGGGTAGACTCAATAATTTGTTGTGTTTTATTTTACGTTGTGAATAAATGTTGGTTGGTTATTAAAATTGTTATAAAAATTTATAATTCTAATAAAAATGGATAAGTTATAGATTAATTAAATTATTTATTAACACAAATATCTGATACGCTACTGAAGCAGGTAAGTTAAATTGACGTATCTAAAATCTTTGACATCTAATCTTTGACAAATAGTAAATAAAAGCAAAAATGCAAGAAAAAATATATAACTAGTTAATTTTAAGTGATTTTCCTATATGATCGGTTTTCAGAAGTGTTTACAAAAAATAATTATTTTATTTTGTAGATTTTCTTGCAGTGGCGAAATACCCATATAGGATTTTTTGGAGAGATGAATCCGCCACATAGGTATAGCCATTTTTTTAAAATTCAAATGTGTCAAATAAATCGTCAAACAGAACTGTCAAGGATCCCCACTCTAGGGCCCTCTCTCCATCGACCATCCATGAATACATTGAAGATGGTAGCATATACAATATACATATACATACATAGCATTATACTCCTTCCTTAATATTTTTATTCAAACGGTACATACAGGTAAGGGAAAGGAATAACAAATTAATCCTTAAAATCAACAGTACAGTATCATTCAATTAATATAAACCTACAAATCAACCATACACGCGCAAAACCGTAGCCCATTATTTTTCCAGTCGTGTAAATCATTTCCGATTCGCGTACAATCCGAGCAAACATTTACCGATTTATCACTACAATGGCCCTATCTCTATCCAAATAGTTAATCTGGACACAGTCGCGCCATCAATGGACCAGTGTCCCGCCGAACGGGCACAATGGGTACATCGGCGGCATTGTGGCCCTTGTGTGTCGGCTACGCCATCTATACGCGACAATGCGCAGGAATGACAGCGTGACGCGCGAAATGCCAGTACTCGAATCCGAATATCAACTCGCGTGTCGGTATTTGCGAATTGTGCCGGGCCAGTTAAATTATTTCGATGTACATTTATGGGGTTTGTTTATGTTCGGGTGTACGTGTTTGTTAAAACGGGTTCAGTTCTACTCGTATACCTGTTAGAAATGTTAGACTGACATGAATACGTTTTCAATGCGAATGAAATTTTATGTCTAATCATCTTAATTGTAATTAATTTTGTAAATTTGAAATCATAATTAGAAATTAATGAATAAATTGACGATCATCAACTATTGAAATAGTTGGCAATACTGGGTTAGAAGAGCTTAAAATTAGTACATGATGCTGATGCTAAAATAAATTATCGATCAAAAAAAAATTGCAAACTACGTTAATTATGCTCGAAGAAAAATCAAAAGAGTCTTTTTAAAAAATAAATTTAATTTTATTTAGTAAAACTACAAGATATTAAAAGTACGAGTAAAGACAATGGAATAATTTAAAATTATGAGAAAAGAATCTCTTCGACTCAGTGCAGCGACGCGCGACGGCTCCAATAATATTACAGAAAAGCCTTTTTAAAAAAAATAACTTTATTCAGTGAAACTACAAAATGTACAGTAACAGCACGAGTAAAGACAATGGAATGATTTAAAATTGATGAAAAATGAGTTTATTCGACTTGATGCAGGTGCGCGTGGAAACTGCTAGGACTGCATGTTTCCAGGATGGTCTGAATATTTAGCAAGTGTGCAGGAATCAGTTGGCGTAAAGCTTGTCCCGCACTTAGCCGAACCGAAACGAAACGAACAGAATGAAAAAAAATCCTGCCGAAATAAAACCATACAATTCAATTAAGCAGTGCACACTTTTTTAGATCAATGTAGTCCTCTTCTGATCCTTAGGTTACTTTTTCCAGTCCTATCCTGTTTACAAAGTCGAGCAAATTGGAGACTAAACACTGAACACTCCATATAGCTGTTTGTCAATGACCTATAATTGCCTAGTGCAAAGAACCGTACGTTTGTCAGGCTAACAATAAAATGTGTTCTGGCGTTTATTTTTGAGATTGACAGAACCTGCACATGACTATGTCTCTCAATCCCAACAGCTTTAGATGTATAATAAGCTTACAACGCCCTGTAGTAGAATTACTACAGTTTTGACTGTCTTCCTTCTGCTTATCAAACCTGCCGTGAATTTTGCCAATGTTCTACTGTAAACTTTTTTGCCTGTTTCTGCCTTGGTGAAATCCTCTAACATTCTAAAGATCTGTTGGCTACCCACCGTTTTGTGACCACAAAGAGCATTCTGGACATTAAAAGACAGGGTTTTCTACTCATGACATGAGTAGAAAAACAAAACTTGCAGTGTACCGAAGAATGATAATCCCCACCATGTTATATGGAAGCGAAACCTGGGTGCCGACACATGAACGCATTAAACAAGTTGCAACAGAGAATCCTTAGACAACTCTTAAGAATCAAATGGTTTCATCATGTCTCAAACGTATCGGTTCTTGAAAAAGCTGGCTGCGAGACCATTGAAGTCATGATTATTCCGCTTAAGATAGACTGTCACGTATGCAGGATGCAATAAAATCGCCTACGAAAATCTCTTCTTTACGGTGAGCTATAAGACGGTAAGAGGAAACCGAGTGGACAACTCAAAAGGTACAGAGATATTTTCCACGAAAACTTAAAGGGGATAAGTATGCTGAATCAATGGGAAGAAGCAGCGCACAACAGAACGTAATGGAGAAGAATTGTAAACAGCGACAACCAAAAAGTAAAGAGGCTACAAAGCAACAAGATGTTTGAATATCGGGAGTGCAGAAGAGAGATAACATCACGTATTCTTGGGCGCAAATGTTGCTACTTATTATGAATAGTTATTTAAATCCATTTCATGCATGAACCATCGGAGTTTTTCAGTTTCTGATGAAACGATAACGTTTTTGACAGTTGTTCGACAACAACGTTAAATACGTACGTTGACATTAAAATTCATTAAAATATACTTGGACTTTTGTAATACATTGATGCTTACACGAATGAATAAATATAAATGTTTTAGTACTAATATTTATAAAACATTAAAGGATGCCACAGACCAACGCGAATCGGCGGGAGCGGCGCGTCCGGTCCTCGCGAACGACGCGGGATCGAAATATCATGGTGGGATATGACAGCATTCAGACTAAAGCGTTATGCCGATTGACGAAAAGCGGGACTGCGGCGAATTATTTTCTTGACGCTGCGTCCACAGTTCTTCGCAAAATTTAGTCGAATTGGTAAAGAAATACCCAATTCTATATGACAAAAAATCACGAATATAAAAACACTAGAAAACGGGATAAAATATGGGATGAATTAGGTTTTTCCGGACTAATCGACTCTATAATTTGTATATTTTTTACGAATATTTTTCTAATAAAATTTAAGATCTCTTCGAAACAGTCACTTGGCATTCTAAAATATATAAAATTATTTAGTATGTATTTGCAGTTACGGCATTAACGTGTGAAATTCGCCAGTGAAGTTCTTCGCTGAACATTAATATCATGTACCCATTTTCCTTTTTTTCTAAAAGCTGAATGTATTTTCATACATTTTCTCAAAAAATTATATTTCAAACCTTTTTCGCTTCTCATCTGCAGCTACTACAGGCAAAAGAAGAGCTTTTCCTCATCAGACGAAGAAAACATTTGTGTAATTTCTTGATCTAATCACAAGGTAGAAAAAAAATCTTTTTTTGGCATGCATAGATATGCGTTTTCTACATTCCGTAATATTATACTAGCTTCACCACTCCCGCTGTACCGCTTTGGTCTGGGCGATTCCGGCTTCGAGAAATATTTCGCGTCGTTCCGGTCCCGCTGTATCGAGTTGGTCTGGGGATCCTTAAAACAATAGTCAACTGCATATTGATATTCCCAAATGTTAAAAAAATTCGATTTCTTACAATTAGAAATAAACAATTTCAGAATGGAAACAGATATTATGACGCCTACTAAACGAAGTTCCAAGCTCAATTACGTAATCCGTTTCCACTCATCACCCAAACTGCTTTCTCTTTCATCGTCGAGACGTTTTCTGTATTTCAATCAACTAAATTTTTACTCTGCACCGCGCGCTCCCTCAGCTCTGCGTCATTTACATTGTGTCTCGGGTTTTTACGACGCGCCCGTAGATGGCTCTTGCTGTTTCCATTAGACGGATGACAATGAGGCTTTCATCCGGATTAGCAAGCGGAAGGTCTCCGGAGACGTCGGTCGCCCCTTCGTCTCTTATTAACGGAATGCAGTACAGATCGCGCGTTTTTGTCCCACGTTACCTCACTTTACTTCCCTGGAGAAGTGCTCCTTTCAATCGGGCGATGCGTTTTTCTGTTGCTCACAATTGAGATTGGATTTGGGTTTCCATTTTTCGTTATGAGGTTTTATATTTTTCTCGATAATGTTTTATTTGAGTTTTACAATACAAGAAAATTTAAATAATGTGTATACCTATGTGGCGGGTTCATTTCTTGAAAAGAATACTGTTTTTTTTGTCAAATAAAAAGGAATAATAATAATTCTTTACTGGTGTTAAGACAGTTTTTACACAGATCGGGAGATTTTACTTGATACCAAAGCACAAGGGTAACAAGGGTAGCAAAAATGTAGACGGATTCTATACATGCTATATGAATGAGAAGAGCCCCTTCTGCAGCACTGCAAAAGCAGTCACAAGAATGGTCACAAAACTACTACTACTACTGCCATAACTCGCTGACAAGTATTTGACATGCATCAGAAGATGGTCACGTAAGGCGTTTTCTTTCATGAGCTTTTCTGTGACCGAAAAGCCCTATATGTTACCGTGATGTTATCTCTCTTCCGCACTCCGGACATTCAAAAAACTTATTGCTTTGTTGCCTCTTTCTTTTTGGTTGTCGCTGTTAACTGAATTTACAATTCTTCTCCATTGCGTTCTATTGTGTTGTGCACTCCCACTTATTCTGCATGCTTATCCCCTTTAAGTTTTCGTGGAAAATACCCTTGTACCTTTTGAGTTGTCCACCTGGTTTTTTTACCGTCTACAAGCTCACCGTAACGAAGAGATTTTGGTAGGCGATTTTCTTGCATCCTGCATACGTGACCAGCCTATCTTAAGCAGGATTTAGTAATCATTACATCAACGGTCTCACAGCTAGCTTTTTCAAGGACGTTTGAGCCATGATGGAACCATTTGATTCTTAAGAGTTGTCTAACGTGTCTTTGTTGCAACTTGTTTAATGCGTTCATGTTTTGGCGATACGGCATCCAGTTTTCGCTTCCATATAACATGGTTGGGATTATTATTGCTTCCCTTGTTATTGCTCCAACGCAACATACGTATGCTGCGTTGCTACCACTTTCCAATGCGACAAAAAAAATGTCTACGGCTCTGAGAGTTGGACACTCAATCAGACATTGGAAAACAGCACTAACTTTTGAGATGATTTTGAGAGAACTTTGAGATCGTCGTCTGCTGCGTGTATCCTGGATGGACAGAGTACCAAATGAGGTGGGGCTCAGGCAGATGGAAAAAGATAAAGAGCTCCTATCAACAGTGAAGGAAAGGAAGTTACAATACGTCGGTCACATCATGAGGGGTGAGCCATACGAGGTACTCAGACTGGTCATTGAAGGTAAAATTGAGGGCAGGAGATCAGCGGGAAGAAGGTAAAACTCCTGGCTTAAGGACCTGCGTTGGTGATTCGGGAGAACATCTATTGAAAATTTTAGAGGTGTAGTTTCACGCACCATCATAGCCAGTTGGATCGCGAACCTCAGAAGGGAAACGGAGACCTAAGAAGAAGTAGCTGGATATATTTTAATAGTGGGAATTTTCCATGTAAAGCTTTCTTCATCCAATCTTTGCGCTGTTGTACTAGATATTATTATCTTCAACTAACATTTTAGTAGTGAGAGGTGTGTATTTGTCCAATTTAGTAATTATAAAGTGGAATTCTTAGGTTTCACATCTCTTATCAAAATACTTTTTGAGACCTTCAATGATGTACTGCCACTATACTAAACAGTCCTCGACCTTCTCTTTTCCTCGGGTAGTATAATCTTTCCGCTTTCTGTACACGCTTTATAATGGTGAAGTCTGGCTTTGGTCATTTCTACTCTGATTGCTCTGGTCATTGCTTCTAGGTCAGTTGCCGACCAGTTCAAAATACCGATACTTAACTTTCGATACGATACTTACTTTCGATACGATACTTACTTTACTTACTTACTTTAATGCTTACAGTTGGTATAACCCAGTTATTTATGGGTGTGATATTTTTTCCATTAAGTTGCTATTATTATTATTAATTTATTACTTTAGATACCATTCGTCATTCGTAAATTATGTGTTCTGAAGTTTTTATTAAATAAAAACATTGTTTATTTTTTTCAACAATACTTCATTTTATACGGCTATATTCGGCTTTTTATTTTTTAAAACACTATAATTTGTCTACATCAGCTGTAAAACAATAATTACCTCTTTACATAAATAAAGTTGCGTGATATGTCCCTACAATAGTGCTTGTTCTAATTAATAGACTGGATGCGTGAACCTGAAGAATAAATTTGAATGCCTGTAAATCAACAAAAATAAGCTTCGTGAGAGTGATTTTGTCAGTTTGCGTTGCGATGTCGCTAAGTAGAACGACATTAGCGAAACTAAAAGAAAATCTAATTATAATATAGCATTAATATAACGGCTTAGATAAAGTGTTATCTTTCATACCAGTTCAGAACTATTTCCAGGTTTAGTATCATATTATAATAATATGTAGTAGTTTTAACACGTCAGAAAGTACTAGATACAGGGTGTCTAACTACTACGTATTTTTGGAATCAAAGTAAATTCATTCAACACAATTTACCTCTATTCAAAAGTGCTTCGTTTGTCAGCTAGAGGGCATTAAACTTTAAAAAAATAAACACATTTTTTCAGATATTTTAAGAACCGTTATTCCAATTTGAATGAGATTGTGGATGTCTATATTTTGCTAAGTGCTTTAACATTTGACTTTTACAAAAATTAAGAAAAAGTACGAGAAGGGTGAAAACTACCCCCACCCCTACATAAATTTTACTATAAATGCTTTCCAACTCTACCGATGACAGATTCTCATCTCGTAAAATGGTTCTGCTAGTATTTATTACATCTTTTGTCTCATGTAAAAAAATGCCACATTGCATAATTTTTGAGAAAAAAATTCTTGAAAAATGTGTTTTTCCAAAGCAGACTTACAAAATATTCCAATAGTTAGTAGAGTTCCAATATTCCATGAACATAGAACCACCACGTATTTTTCGAATCAAAATAAGTGCATTGGTTTGTCCACCAGAGGGCATCAAACTTTAAAAAATAGACACATTTTTGGTGTGGGATACCCTGTATACTCTAAACAACGAAAAGGTTCCTGACTCTAACAGTTGTGTCTGTCACTTAATTCACAGGCAAATTATATTTTCTGTCATTTTTTGTATATGGTCTGTTAATATTATTAATTAATAATTTAGTATAAGTAGTTCTACATAATTACAGTTACTTCTACATACAACAAATGATTTTCTAAAATGTCAGACTTTTGTAATTTTGATGACAAAAATGAAATTCATTGTAACAAATTTCAGTTAATATAAATAAGAATATTAACAAAGTCACACATATTTATTTCTACAGATTTAACACTGACAATGACTGGGGGGAACGTGAAATCTGTAGTATTTGTTAGTCCTTGCTCAATGTTTATATCTTCAAAGAAATAATTAAAGTGTTTTGTCTTATTCAGGTCAACAGTTTTTCTTTCTCAAAACTCGTGAAAAATGAGAAATATAAAGGCAAAAGTCACGTTGATTCTTATAGCGATGGTTCTTAATCTGGCAGATTGGAGCAAATAGGCCATTAAAACGGATGTTTACCGTCTGATTAACTGCCGTTTGATTAAAGATTTTACGACTTTACTTTTGTGTGGAATAAACCCATATCGATATTAAGAACTTGAACCGAGTTTTGCTTTATAGGTTTTTGTAGCGTGTTCAATGGGGTGTGTAGCTTAACAACCAAGTGTATACATTATGTTTTATTAAAGTTATTGTATGTCTCTATAGCGAAAAAAATCAAAATTGTACAGTAATACAGAGCGACTTCTTTAATCGGAAGAGTTAATTGAAACGACCAATTCCGGTTAGTGAATCGTTCCGATTGGATCGTATGGTCCAACATTAGGCATGTTGTACCATACGATCTAAAAAACAGTGTCAAAGACGGCTGGAGAATGACAGTCAATGATAATTTTAGCGAAGTCAAGCCCTAGGTGTAATTTACTTAGCCTGTACTCTTCTTTATTTTTGAATGGCGCTTACTGCTAACTGACATTTATTTATTGAGTATTTTTTTAAATGCTGTAGCTTAAAATTCGAAAAATAAATATAATTTTTGGAAATAGATTTGTGTGTCTGGAAATGTTTATCCTTTTTAATCTTTTTTATAATTAGTGTTAATTTTAAGTAAGTTTTATGTCAACTTTTAGTAAATTACGGCTAGAGATTGATCTCACCAAAATTATTATCGATTGTCATTCCCCAGCCGTCTTTAACGCTGTTTTTTTTTGATCATATGGTAATATATTGTGCAAAAAATCACTCTTTATAAAAACATAATTTTACAATATGCGAAGCTATATACTGCTAAAAATAAAAATAGTAAAAATCAGAAGAGAATGTGATATAGAAATATTCCGAACGCTGGACCACTCTGTATATTAAATATAATCGCTGTAATCGTTCATAACAGCAGTAGATATATCAAATCAACATGGGAAATTACATTGTGGGTTTAGTCAGTTTTTGTAGCAGAATATTACCAGGGTGTTCTTTAACATTGTACTTCTTTAACATTTATTTTTAATACATATTTACTTTATTAACACATAAAAAACTTACACGTATTATAAAAAACAGGTACCGATCGAAACATTTTTAGTATTAAAAATAAAAAAAATACGTAACTTTACAAACTCACAAAAAATAAATCATACCGAACATATTATAATAAAATAAACCCAACGGAACATTTTAAATATGCAAAAAAAATAATTTTAACCACTGGAAGAAGATAAAATAATCGTCTAAATGTCTAGTGTTCTTCTATAGGTATCTACTGGTAATACAATTGACTGTAGTTTTTGCGAATAAATTTGTTGCATTAGTTGCAAAAACTAGTAGTTTTATGGGTTTCACATACATGGCAGGGACCAACTCGCTTCGTATTGTCTCTAACAGCTTCCTTTACTTCTGGAACATATTTAGCGTGGAAAACTTACAAATCTCTGGGAAGAGTTTGTATACTAGCTCTTTCCGTCATTACTACAGGATATAAACATATATTTAACAGATTATTATAAACGCAATTTAAAGAATTAATTAGCAATTTAAAATTACACCAAATAAAACAAAATAGTTAAATAATATGATAACTACTTTACTTACATAACCGGGCGTGTAGCGGCAAGGAGTACCGCAACTTCTGTAGTTGCCAGGTTTACCACAGAATTGCTACTAAACCAAAATCGCTGTCAACTATTACGACCCCGGGTGTCAGATATCTCTAAATAAGAATAATTAATGGCACCACCGCCCTACGTCCAATGGATATTTTGTTTTAACGAAATTAGTAAAATATAATAATAGAATAAAATTGTAAAAATATATCACCCCTAAAAATATTTACACTTATTTAAGATTCACTCTGTATAGTTCAAAACAAAGAAATTGTATTTATTTTGCTGAACAACAACAGGTTCCAAAATTGTTAAAATACCAGAGCAAAAACCACAGCAATTTCATAAAATAATTCTCACGAAAAAATAATTTCACTAAACAACTTCCCGAAAAACTATTCTTCCTACATAATGAGAATACGAATGCAAATTATTTTCCGGTCATACCACACATCCGCCACGAAATAGTTGAAATTCACCTCAAACTAGCACTCATCCCGATTCAGTCGTTGAAAGGCCTCGGGATTCCTCATTCTCAGTGCGCGGAAAACGGATGGATATCTCGCGATCTACTTATTAATGTCACCGAACGAGCCGGAGCCAATTCATCATGCCGCCATTATGCCCACGCCCGGAGTAAAAGTAATGAGTTTCCGGATCTCAATCGTAGCCCCGGAACCGTCACGAATCTTAATATGTGCATTAATATGTCACGGGGAGCGCGAAATCAATTTATTTCCACCTTTCATGGCGAAGGAATCGCATTATTCGTGCGATTCTCGCCGAAAATTCATCATGCAAACGAGTGACGGCTGTGCGCCGTCGGAATTATTTGCCGTATTGGTAGGTCTCAATGACGAATAATAAATAATGCTGTGGTGGTAATGAATTTCCTTCAGAAGCCGCTTTATGAGCGTGCCAAGACGAACCATCCAAATGGATATTGAAACGTCGGGGAAAAATGGAATTGGTTGTTGAAGAAGGTAGAATTGTGGATTTTATTATATATCGGGAGGATGATAGCTTTACAAGGCAACTAGCTATTTAAGATATTTTTATATATATTATTAGTTACATAATATTTTTTATAGTAAACTATTCTAGATTCTATTTAAAAAAATTGGCGCCGGGAGGCACGTATAGCCGCCCATACTAAAATATGTTAATATCTCGAAAACTGCGACTTTGATGCGACTGACTGATTTTAATGTTATTACAAATTTTGTTGCAAATATTATTCCTAATCTTAATTTTAAAACCGCGTTTCGCTAGCTACTGTAATTTTGGAGTTACGATTTTTTAAATTTTTTAATCCCCTCCCATACCCCCTTACCAACCCCCCAGCCCCACCCCCACCAAAAACTAATGGCCAAATTCTCGGGTGCCACAGTATTTTTGTGCCAAATTTGGTTAAAATCTGTTTAGCAGTTTTTGAGTTATCGTGTTACAGACGGACAGACAGACCATGAAAATATTTTGTATTTAGGTCATTTATGACCCAAATAACTCATTTTGAGTGAAATTAAAAAAACTTTTTTTTGCCGATCTTAATAGCCTACCATACCTGTTGGTATGGTCGGCTAAAAATAAACACTATTCAGTTATATTAGGTAATGTTGTCACCTTTACTTTTATACCGGAGAATAGTGTATTTGTAGTAATTTATATTCAAATTAATGCAGACAAACGCGATTTACATATCAACAGGTTGGTTCAAATTAGTCTTTAGGATAATAGAGAATAGAAATGCAAAATTTATCGTAGTCATTCAAGATATATTTGCTTTTATATAGTCTTGTCTGAAGCTTTTTAAAATCAGCAAATATGACGCTATCAAAACTAATTTCCGCTATCACATATTTTTATATTTTACTCAGAAAGAACATAATTTAGAGATAAACATGAAGGCGGGTGATTCAAATCCTGATCCAAGCATGGTTAATTGATTTAAAGTGATTGGTATTAAAAATTTTAACTCAAAAATTATCACATCTCCGGCTGGGTGTCTAAAGATGTCTTTTGAAAACGAAAAAATTGAGGAATATGACATCATTTAAACATTTTTTCCAAAACCATATTATTTTTTGTCCTAATTAGAAAGATTATATCTTTTCGGGTTTGGTTTGGTTTGGTTGTAATTTTATTGGTTGTAATTTGGAATACAAATCGAGATAGAGCAAATTCACCGAATTTTTTTTGTTAAACCTTGGAAATAAAGATTTTCTGAAGTGAAACTTCTTTAAGCGTGATGTGACTAAAGTTCAAGGCCGCGATACGGCCTTGAATGGCCAAAGTATCACGTCAAGGTCGCCAGGCGTCACAAACATAGGATACTGTAAAATACGTAACCAACCGTCCAATCAGATCAAATAAGTAATCGGATGATATTCGGTGCCGGGAGAAAATTGACTGGAGATATGCTTTATTTTGATTATTTTATAGTGTTATGATTGAGAATTGTTATTTATTTCAGATTTTTTTAGTTCGTTTAATTTAATAATTACTAAAACCAGGAGATCTAAAAAAATATTTAAAAATAAAATATAAAAAACCTAATATATTAATTATCTATTAACATGGATTTGGACAATAATAGGTAAGAACACTAATATTCGATATAAAATTGTTTATTAGGTTTTTAGTTTATGATCATTGTGGTAAATAATCTTCATGTTCATTGTCTTTGAATGAATATGAGGATCCAAGTAACTAATCTGAAAATAAGCCAACATATCGTTTGTCTTTTATGTGGTAACGAAAAGATTTTCATCATGAGGAAGTATTACATTATTTAAAAATTGTTGGGAAGTTGATTATTGTCATGGTGAGAGAGGTGAGAGAGTCTAAGCGAAAACCTGTAGTCCTAAGCGAAAAAGGATCACATTGTGTAAAGGTTGGAAAAAGGATCATTTTGTGTAAAACACAAAGTTTATATTAGTTTATTAATGGATGTAAACATTATGTGGTATGTGGTGTGAATATTTTTGATATGCAATTTTTTGGATTATATTCGACACTATTTTTTTGATATGGTAAGTGTTGTAAGATTTTGTTTTTAACTTTCAATAGCGGGTAAATAAGTATGAAAAAAATATGTTTTGTAAAGGATTATTGTTTCTATAACATACACATTGTCACACTAAATTTCTTAAGGTTTTTTTTGTATGTAAACTATGTATTCGTGATTTGTATAAATGTTTTCTTTTTCTCTCAAAAAAAACGTAGATTTTTATGACAAATGAATTGAAATTGTACTTTGTATACTAGGGCTGGAGTTTCTGGTCTTGGGTGTCGATTTTCGTGTGTACGAAGAGTACGGTCAATACACTTACCAAAATAAGATGTACTGAATAAAGACAGAAAGCAAGTATTTTCCCAAGCGCTTGGAATCTAGCATCAGATTAAGTGGTTATGTAATAAATACTTCGTATTTTTGCTCTCTCCGACCTTCTAGATTGCCTATAGGGATCACTCCTATACATGTAAACGCCGACCCAAGGTTTCGCTTGCCAGCAGGGTCGACACAATACTGATAAAGACTATAATGTTAGACGAAACGTTTGGTTTTTTAAACCAAATAAAGATAATGAAAAACCAAATGAAAACTTATGAAAGCTTATTATCAATCAGCGTTTTCCCAAACCTAAATCGCAAGAAAATCTAAATTTTTAGAATATTTAGAAACGAGGTTCAAGAATATCAAATTTTCCAAGACTATTTAAAATATCACATATTATTTTTTATAGTAAACTACTAGACTATTTAAAAAATTATTATGTCCATTTAGTCATGTAAGCTAATCTCGACACCTTTACTTTTACCGGACTTGATAATGGAAAGTACTGGAAGCAAAAATAATGTTACAGTTAGTACCGGAATGAAATCTTTTGAAAAAATTTTTGAAAATTTTTTTAGTTGAAAAACACAATTTCTTGATGATATGACAACATATGTAGGTAGTAGATTAAATTTACAAGAAAGAAAATCCAGAAAAGATCCAGTTGCTCAAATTTTAAGCAAAAATATATTTTTTTTGGAAATTTGAAAAAAAATCAAGTAACTCTTATATCTATAACTTTCAAAGTTAATTTACTCTTAAGTAAAATAACTGTTATTTTGGATTTATTTGAAAGAGACCTACCATCCTGAAAATATTTGCACTTATTTAAGACTCACCCTGTTTAAATTAAATTAAGAAAAATGAAACGCGAAAATCGAAATAAAAGTCAAAAGCATCAATTTGTTTACTTTACATTTCAATTCATATCAATCAAACCAGACCAAACCAAATTTAGAATAGAGTCAGTCCCAAGTTTTTTACATTCCATTAATGATGGAATTTCAATTAGCCAACAAAAAAAACAAATTATTCATGGATGCACGGATAAAAATATTTTCTTGAATTTAAGAGTATGAGAATCTCAACTCTATGAGATTAGAACAAAATTTTTTATTCAGAGATTATTTTTTGCTAGGAAATCGTAGAGAATTTGAAAGCGATGATATAAGAAACTTGCAAAATTTCCACCTCTGTCCAATTATATTTAATAGTATTGTGGACATTTATCTCAAACTAGTACCTTTTTTATTTTTTATTCCTAACTAGTACATTTTTTATTTCTCCTGGTAAATGATGATGCAGTAATTAAATACCATTAAAATAAAAAAAAATCTAAACTAAAAAACCCAGTATTATTACCTTTCTATTCGTCCCCCACAACAGAATCCCCTATTCATCAACACTCCCCCGTTCAAGGGTTAAGAGTTTTCGATTAAACCAGAGGGTGAGGCGTCAAATATCGAAAGAAACCCGCCTCGAATCCTCTCCCTTTCATCCCCCGTAATTTTCCATCACAGATCAGGTTCCTATTCAAACGTTATTTTGCATGTGTTTGTTTTCTTGAGATCGCTTTGCCGCGCGTTACTGTACAGATGGTTTTAATTAATAGTGTTCGAACAGGGGGAACGGTTGAATAGAGAAGAGAAAATGGGACTGGTTGTTGTTCGCCGAACAACAAGGCGAGGTGGAGGAGGTTTGAATATTGGCGGAAAAGCATCGATATGTTTCGAATAAGCGGTTCGAAATAAATCAAGCACAAAGAGGACTGTCTAAAATGGCTAACTATTTGAGTAAGATTTGTGAAATCTTAAACCTACAATTAAGAAATGTTTAAAATAATTTGGATCATGCTATTCTAACTGTGATTCTTTATGTCATATACTGTTTCATCTTGCTGGTCGTATATTCTTCTTCTGCCTTTTCCGTGTCCGGAGGATACCTTCTCCAGTAGCATTTTTAGACACAAAATCGAAATAAAATCTCTGCTGAGAAACATTGCGGGGCAGTTTCGTCACATTTTTGATACATATGTTTTGTAACACAAATCGCTTTTTGTTTCGAAACATTTTACCCAAATATGGTTTCGCTACATAATAGTATGAGAGCTAACAACGTCGGGAAAACAAGTATTTTAAGAAAGCTGGCTATTTAATATATCGTTTACTAAGCTCTCTGAAACAGCATGCGGCCCGTCTGGCTGCCGGTGAACGCTGCGTTCCCTACTGCGCATTGAAAGAAGATTCTATATTTTTTATTATTTCTTTAAATTCCAGTATTGAATATAAACCGAGAGAGTCTCCATAGCGCAGCGCGTAGAGGTTCCGCCTATGAAGCGAGGAGTCAGAGTTTGCTTTGGTTTGGTTTGGTACAGCTACAACATACAGAAACATTGTAACATACGGATTAAAGCTTAACATATTTTTAGATGACTTCTGTTTTAAATTATTAGTTGTAGCTCTTCGTCTAACGTTGAAATGGCAACGGTAAATACGCTTAAAAATATTTATTGGGGCTTTGGAAGCAAGTGGAAATGTTCGTTTTATTCTACAGCTTTTATTCTGGAGCTTATCAAGCCATTCCTGTCAGGGAAAAATTCGTTACTAAACTTGATGTCCAACATTACTGTTATTTAAGCTTTTTCCTCATTTTAGGTAAATTCAGGGGTAGATTCAAATAAAAAATAATTCTTTCTTCACTCATTATACATAAAAAAGTAATTAATTATATGATCATTGTTTATTATTCAGGTGCGATTTGAGGGAGCATCTAAAAATTATTTTTTCTTTATTATCGATATCTAAATCAATTTGCATTAAAATATATCTCAAAACTGTTTGTGTTGTCAAAAAAAACCTAAACCATAGGCCTAAACATTTAATTTGACATTTGTGTCGACGGGGAGTTTTAACATACTATGATTATAAGAGCAGTAAGAATGTAAATAATATATCAAAAAAAGTATTGATTAGTGAAAATATTTAAAAAAAATTATGCTACATCAAAGCGTACTAGATAATAATTATAATCCTTTTTTATCTAGGAATACAATAAGGAGGAAACAAACTTTATACACTGTTGGAGAAATGAAACGGAACACTCGATTTTAAAAAACGATATTAAAAAACACTAACCGCAGCGTCTATGATCCTAGCTATAAAGCACTTGTAAAAATTAAGGTTATGAACACGCTGCAGTTTAATACAAGTCACTTTTTCTGTATCAGTAAGCATTTCCGCACTCATTTATACAACTTAAAAAAACATACCATAAATCAGGTATATCGACATTATCATAATTTGCCTGTATATGATATGTCGAATTTTGTCTGGTTAGGTTAAGGTTCTAAATATATCTCTTAGTATCTTAATGAATATTTTAGTGTGCGCAACATCAGCAGATTTTAAAGTAAATTAAATGTTACATGTATATAGTTTGTAGAACTGTAACTTGAAATAGAGGGTTGTATTAAGTAATTATACAGGCTTTTAAATAAGTGTAAATATTTTCAGGGCTGGTAGATCTCGATAAGATCTGGGAAAATTTTGCGGTGACCTGGCAGTTCTAAAAAGTTTTCGAAAAATATACAGGACATTTAAAAGAAAATGCACGATTTTCAACATCTGTTTTTAACGAAAAAAACCTCATAGACGAAATATACAACCCCTGAAAATATTTGCACTTATTTAAGACTCACCCTGTATAATGGTGAAGAAGAGAATGGATATGTTTATGAAATTAAAACTGGATGAATTCCACAGAATGACCTAAATAAGCTGAAAGGTATAAAAATATGACCTTTTAATAGAATAATTCTTAACCACCATAAAAAAGCGTTGAAAAATATGAAAAGGGGAAAAAGATAGGAAAAAAAATTATAATACACAAAAAGATAACAACAAGATAGAATCTCGTAGTTAGAGAAAGTAAAAGAGTTTTTTGAGAGAATAAGAAATTGCCCAATATAGAAATCAAACAAGTTTTTATCTATTACAATTCTTGCGGCATATTTACAATTTCCCTTCCGAAAAACTGATAGGCGATTTTATTCGAGCGAAACTCATTGATTTTTTTATTTTTTGTTAGTTACACACTCTTAGAAATGAACTATTAAATAGGACGTTATTAAAAATAACAAAACGAATCGGTTTTAAATTCTGCCCCGGTCTCAAACCCATCCTAACTGCTGGAACAAAAACCAGACACGTCGCCTGCATCACAATTTGCCCGCGTATGAAAGGCCGAATTTTACCTGTCAGCCGACGGACCGTTCAAAATAAAGAAAAAACTACGACGCCACTACGGTCGGTCCATCGGGACGTTCGATGCCGCTGACGTTTAATTCCGCACATCAGGCAGAAGAGGTGCTCTCTTGATTAAAATTTCGAATCTGTGCGTTCACAATGGGTTTCCGTTCGGCACGGTTGCCATTTTCCCTCCGCCGCCCCTGCCGCGTCCCGCGCGCTCTCCCTACCCCCGTAAGTATGTCCGTCTAATCAAGAACGGGCTTTGTGTATTTTGCGACTGATTGAATCGAAAAATTGAGTTTGCTTTTTTTGTTACGTTTCGCGTATCTCTTTTTTGTCGTGGCAAGTTTGCAGGAAACGCGATACAGACATTGACGTGAATAAAATCTGAAATTTCCATTCGGTATATATATTTCAATTCGGCGGGTATTGAAAGGGACTTTTTAATTTTAGTTTTCATATATATATGACAAGGGATCTAGATATAAGAACACAATTGAAAAGCTGACGTGGTTTTAATATGAGTAAAATATTACTTGTATTTAATAATATAGTGCTTATTTATGGTTGCAAACCAAAATTAAACTCTTTTTATATATGTCGACTTTTTTTTCTTTTCCGTTTTTTCTTTTTCTTACATTATTTACAATGGTCATAAGATCTCTTCTGCTAAGTTTATCACATTCAAGATGAGCTGTTTTGACTTTTAACAGAGTTGACATTTGACATATATTCAATATAACTTACTAAAGTCTGTCCAATACGTCAAGGAAGATTTTGACAGACGACATCGAACATTTGGCAGAAATTGTAATTTTCTTTTGAATTACAATAACAAACATCTCTCTCTTTGGCTGCATGAAAACATTCTAAAATCAATGGCGCCATTGATTTTATTATCTAATCTATCTATCTCTATTCTGTCCGTGTTAAAGAAGCACAAAATTTATTTAATCCAGTGCTACGGAAAGGGTTATAATAGTTATCGGAAAATGTGATACTTTAACAATAGCAAAAAATAATTATGACGTTAATACCAAAATAAATAATAACCATCTACCAAAGAATGAAATCGAAGTTATATTACCATAGGAACGCTTTTTGATTTAAGGACATTGATTTTTTTACAATGTGTGGGAGTTTGGAAAATCATAAACGGGGTTAACTATTTTAAAACGAGCAAAAATTTTAACGAAGAATATATTTTTCTCAAAATGTTAATAATAAAAAAGTGTTTCCTCTTGTAAAAAGATTCTGGGGACACACTGTATATCTTTGTAACGTCTAATTTAGTTATAATTTATGGTCGTTATATTATTATATTAAAATATTAAGAGATGGTATATATTTAGAACCTTTAACTAACCTGATTAAATTCGAACTATCATACACAGGCAAATTATGAAAACATTGATTTGGTTTTTGTTATATTATGATATTTTGAAATGGTAAAAAATATGGAAATGCTTGCGGATGCCGAAAACTGATTACATTATACTGCAGCGAGTTGTTTTCTGATAATAGTTGATGCTAGGCAACCTTAATAGTATTGTGAAGAGACATGAATTCCCCATTGAATATCGGAAAAATATACTGGGTATTCCATTTAAACTAAAGGAATAACTTGCTTTTAAAGGTGACCAATGTTCAACATTAATTTTGCCTCACCCTGTATAATTTTTTGCGTCAAGTTTTAATTTGATTTAAAGTACAATAGTAATTTTAAATACATATTAGGCTATACCGGTTAAATTCAAATTTAGGTAACCTTTATTGAAATTTCAAAATTGTTCTTTATTTTTAGAAAATTTCAAATAAGTCAAAAATCTTACATTTCAGTTATATACTTCCCTAGTAAAACTCACCATTATTTTTATCCAAGAATATAGAAATCAATTAATATACACAATAGGGTGTTCCATTACAAAAAACACAACTTTGATGAGTAACTTTTTTTAAGGGTACCCTGTAGAACTAGTATAATTTTAAAAAGTGCTCTGAATTAACCTACATATGCTCACAAAATTTCAATTCAATACAAACTGTCGCTCTCCTTGGAGCCTCTGCTTAGTATGAGAGACTCCACCTTGTATAGTACTAGACATAACCAAATTTTAATTTATTGAATTGCTTACATTCACATTTTACAATTATTACATTCTCCGTACAATATAACAACAAAGCTGTTACAGCAAATTACAGACATGAATTTTATATAAAATGATTATCAATTATTTTAATTCGAAATGAATGGTTGGCGCATTCATTTACTTTAATACATTGAACTTTATTTCACCTCTAATTACTTTTTCTTTTTATTTCCTTTTGTTTCCTATAATTTCAGAGCATTGGCTACATTGAACTGTTACGGCACTTCCATCAGAAGTTAATTTCAAGCCACACATTTTGCAGTAACTTTGAGCAGTAGGTTCTTTCCTAGTACTGAAAATAACTTCATTTTCCGGTGGTTCTGTTGGATCATCGGGGAAAGGAATACAATTAGTCTGTTTTTCGGTGGGTTTCTTTTCCGGAGGGCAAAATTCTTTCCCCGTTGATTTTAAACCACATGTTCCAGCTGTGTCTGCCTCTTCGGTTAAATTTGATGGACGTGTAATTGGCGGCATTGCTTCTTCTGTTGAATTTATTGTTTCTTGTGAACACGTACAATTTGCTGATAAACATCGTTTTAAAGTGAATGTAACAAGAATAGTAGCAATAAATATTTCTCTAAACATTATACAAGAATTTTAAATACTTAAAACTAAATTGAGTAATGACTTTGACGTAATTTAGATATGATTTAAATGAAAGATGAAATCAGATGAAATAAAAGTCACATTGTCAGCTTTATGTATCCGTATAAATATGCCAGAGTGACGTCATTGCTGGTAATAATAGTCCGATACAAAAATCCGTGTTTTTTAGAAGAGGACCTTTTTAATTATTCTAAATAATTTTTAAGGTGTTAACGTTGAAATTAAGCATGGAAGTCACTTCGAAAATTTAGGCATTTTGGTCTCTACATTAAATTATACCAGCCCAAAAAAGAAATAAAGGTCTAAATAAAAAAAGATGTTTTATCTAGGTAAGTAGATAAACAACCAATAAGGCCTTTACGGATAGAGCTATTGGAACTCTATATTCGCCCCTTTTAAACTGTGTTTCAAAAATGCATCGTTTCCGAAATATTTAATTTACCCCCAAAAAAAATCTGCTTTAGGAGCATTAAAATAATATAGTGCTAGATATAACCAAATTTTAATTTATTGAATTGCCACATTCACATTTTACAATTACATTTTCCATACAATATAACAATACTCTTATAGCGTGTTACAGACATTAATTTTATATAAAATGATTATTTTCATTCGATGGTAGATGTTTAATTTAAAAATTGGTAGATGTCTATTTTCTGGATATATGCTTTGAAAATAATCGAATATTTTATTTTTTAACTTTTTCCATTTTTCTCACCTGGTACGGTTAGAAAACGTTAATGTAAGAATTCTATATGCAATTTAACCCCCTTTTTAGGTTATGTTGTATTTTAAAAAAATGCGGAAAATTAAAAAAATCGGTTTTTATTTTTTTTCTCACCCTGTATTTACTCTTTTGAAAAACTCGGCATCGATCCACGCCCAAAAATCTTTCAAATCGAAATAAGTGAAAAAGCTCGATTTTCGCCGGGAATTTTTTTGGAATTTTCCGAAACACAGTTTAAATGGGGCGATTATATGAATCCTTTAGCTCTATCCGTAGAAGCCTCACCAGTCAAACAAGTGGTCAAACAATAAATAGTCAATAGCTAAACAACGATGAATACTTATCGTTTCCGAAATTTTTGCGTTTTTCGATATTGGCAAAATTTCAATTTTAAATCGTTTTCTACGAGTCCTTATGAAAATTTAAGAAACGCAAAATAGGCCATGACGGCGCATAAATGGTTTCTTAGAACTGAAGGGTTTGGTAGATACTATAAAAAAATTGAAAAAGCAAAATTTCCAAAAAAAATTTCTCGGCCAAAGTCGAGCTTTTTTCACTTATTTTCATTTGAAAGATATTGGCCAAAAAAATATATACAGGGTGAAGAAAAAAATAAAAAACAATTTTTCCATTTTCGGTATTTTTTTTAAAATACAACATAACCTGTAAAGGGGGTCAAATTGAATTTAGAATTCTTACATTAACGTCTTCTAATCATACCAGGTGAGAAAAGTGGAAAAAGTTAATAAATAAAAAAATCGATTTTTCTCGAACCAGAAAATCGACAAATCTTTGAAAATAAATATCTCGGAAACTATGAATTTTCGAAAAACAGTTAAAATGGTTCTCACTGAGGCCTCACTGGTCATTTAACTACTTACCGTTTCAAAGAGGAAACATCTTCTTTTTATTTACACCTTTATTATTTTACTATGCTCTCTGGAACATCATGCGGCCTGTTTGGCTGCCGATACCCGTTGCGTTCACTACTGCGCATCGAAAGAAGATCGCTTGGTATTAAGACTGGTATATCGCTTCAACCTTGCAGCAAAATCTCTAAATATGATAATTTCTCAACAAAATCAAAAATACCAGAAATTTTGCGGCAAGGTTGAAGCGATATACTAGTCTTAATACCAAGCGATATACGTAGAAAATATTTTAATGATTTTTCATGATGAGCCTCAGTGAGTATTAACTGCCAACCCTAACCTAACCTCCTGTGTGGACTCAACCTTCTTCTTCTTACAGTGCCATATTCTATATAGAGCGTCGGCTACCTCTCGCATGTACTTGTGATGTGTGTCATCAGTGTTTCACAAGTATACGGGACCTACAGTTTATTGCCGAATCCGAACGGCATTATTTGAGAGGCTGTACAACGCAAATATACTCAAGGTGGTTTGCCATTGCCTTCCTTGGGGTGCCGCATGGCGACTCGTTAGTCGCTCTATTTAGATAAATAAATATTTTTATTTAAATAAATAAAGGGACCGTACTGGTTGGGGATCGAACCCAGGACCTTCCGCTCCGCAGATCGACACACTAACGCTGGCGCTGGAGCTACGGCCGGCCGGACTCAACCTAACCCGCTATAATAATAGGTATATAGGGATATAACCTGGTAACGCATTAAAGAAAAGCCACCGCCGTGACTCAGCCGATCGAAGGTTCGAGAACAATCAAGTTCCACTGGAATGCCAGCATACATACGAGAACATTCTATATCTTCTCTATGCACCTAATGATCTATAGGCTGGATTATTCTAGGCTCTCTGTCTGTGGCTATATAACCCGAAGCCGGTACAAGGAGGACAGAAAACAAACAGATTCGGTCGACGCGTACAATTGCCGCGCTAAATTCAAAATAAATTCTTTTTAGATAAATAGTTGTAAATAAGTTATAAATAGTTATTTAAGTAGTTTTATTGTTATTGTTTTGTTACTTAGTGTAAAATAAATTGTGTTTAATTAAATTAGACTTTCTATCCACACTGAACCGACGAAAAACGTAAGAATATGTATGATTTTTGACCGATAGTTTAGAGTATAAAAGCGACATCTAACCAAGCTGATATTTGCTAAAATCCAATCCTTCGACGTGTCGATGTTAATTTTCGTTCTGTCGATACCACGAATCCCATTATACATCGGGCGACGCTTAATTTTATTAGGTTTTATCTGCGGGATAGCAGGCCCTACCGGCGAACGAGAAAAATCTATCGGCGAAACAGCGCGGCGACCGTTATCGGTAGCCGCGCTCCTTTTCACAAACTGTCAGACGCAAGCGGGGCCATTGTGGGGACGTCTCGCCACCGGAGCCCCATTGTGGCCGTCGACGGCGTCGCCCGTTTTCATTATGTAAGTTGGCGTTGAAGGAGCTTCAGAAATAATGCAGATATCGGAAATGGATTTCGGGGATCCCCGTTCTTTCTTTCGTTCGTCTTCTCTCCACTACGAGCGATTTTAAATGCAATTGCTTTTCATATTTGACAGGTTTGTCCGAACACCGCCGTGGGAGTGTTTCGATTATCCCGAATTGTAAAGTGCGATGCGGGAGTTTTAAATTCCGCTTTATATTTAAAATCGTCGAATATTATTTGGAAAATACTTCTGTATTATGATTAATATAAACAGCAACAACTCTAAACGTTACTATTAAGTTAAAAAAATAATACGTATTGTAATTTAAATTGAAAGTCCAAGACAAAACTCTGAACACAAACTGAAACAGATAGATACCGTAGAGCTATGAAAATGTGGTAGACAATTATTCAGTATTAAGACTAAAATAATTTCGGACTTTTCCTTTATTTATTTATTTTACTTACACGGAGTTTCGGACAGAAGTATCATGACCGTCATTAAGTGTGAACTAATCTAATTTTTCTTGTAAGGGGTGGTTTAAAAACATTCTATAGGCGAATAATAAACGTTCTCATCACCATCTCGAGAGAGGCAATCATAGAGACGAACCTTTGATAGTGTGGGACTCGAAATGTTACCCACTAGAAACAGTCCACCTCCGAGGAACCAGCTGCAGAAGTATGGTCAGCTATTATTCCTGCTGATATTGGGAAGGAAGAAAAAGGGGTTATTTATGAGGTTTTGGGAAGACTATTTTAAAGGAAGGGGGGAGATAGTTAAGTTAATTGTTCAGAAGAATTGTTTTCAGATGGGGATATTTCAAGTTTCTTAGTTCTCGGGATTGTAGTCGAAGACTAACCTAAATACTTAGACTACTGAGTTTATATACTTCTATGGGAGCTCTTGAGGTGCTGTCTGCATAATTCTTACTTTCAAGTTAAAGATAATTTTTATACCTAAAATGATGGTTTACCGATGCGTTCCTCGATCTCTCCAGTGATAGCGAATATACAGTATGTACCTGGATTGTCTTTACAGGAGAGAATTTATTTTATTATTGATTTTCTAAGAAAAAAATGCATTCTTCATAAAGGCTTTTGCATTTTCTAAAATGTTCTAATCCTCCTTATACTTCCAAATATCCATACCCTTTTCGAGAAAAATACAAAAATATGAAAATATAGTTGAATTTTTTCAATGGTCCAAAAGTAAATATGCCTTTGTATTGTAATAGCTTCGTTCGCAGAGCAGTCAAAAATAGTTTACAACTCTATCTACCGTTTGCCGAACAAAAATTTGGAGTTTCCAACTGATTTCCAATTCCAATCGTCAGGACAGTCCATGTATTAATAAGAAATTTTTATTTTTGCGTATTTTTGATTGAGAATTGACGCACGAACAAAAACCAAATATTTTTTTTATCAACATGAATAAAACCATAAATTGTGGCAAACATAATTTATATTTCATAAAACATTTTAAACTTACAATGCTATATTTGAACTCTTCTACACTAGGAACAATTTTTATACCAGAATTTCAGACTTTACACTTAATCAAATTTAATACGACCTTAATAACATGACAACTATACATGAAGATAATGGTAGGTAGATCTCGATAAAAGAAACATATTTTCTCTCTGCCGTTTTTCAAATAAGTCCAAAATAACCGAGTTATTTTATTTTGAAAATTAAAAAAAATATTTTTTTGTTTCAATTTTGAGAACCATTGGATCTTTTCTGGATTTTCTTTCTTGTAAATTTAATCTACCAACTATGTCGCCATATTATCAAGAAATTATTTTTTTAACTAAAAATACCATGGAAGAATGGAAACAAAGTATAATAATACCCACTTTTAAAAAGGGAGATAAAACAGACCCAGCAAACTATAGAGGAATAAAATTACTGAGCACCTCGCTAAAACTTCTGACTAAAATCATTGCGGACAAAATCTCCTCAATAGTGCCAATAAGCGAGGAACGACAAGGATTCCGAAGAAACCGATCAACTACCGATGCACTATTCATACTCAGGCAACTAGTTGAAAAATCCTTAGAATATAACTCTCCAGCCTATCTATGTTTTATAGATTTAACAAAGGCCTTTGATAGAGTCCAACTAAAAGACATCATCACCATCTTGGAAAGCAGTAATGTCTCGAAAAAAACTCACAGAACTTATCAAGGACTTAAACACAAACACAACAACCCAAATAAGAACAAACTTTACCTTAACGCAGCATCTTCGAAATACAACTGGTATTCGCCAAGGCGAGAGTTCAAAAATTTGCCTCAGCCCTCTGTTATTCAACACAATCATGGATCAAGTAATAAAAACCGTCAAGAATACTGGACTAGGATATCGAATTGGAATGCATAAAGTTAACATATTATGCTATGCCGATGACGCAGTACTTATTGCAGAGTCAGAGGACGACCTCCAAAGAATGCTACAAGCTTTTAACAGACAGGCAGAAAAACTTAACATGCAAATTTCCACAAATAAGACCAAATGCATGACCATTACAAAGGAGCCTATTCTACGGTGCAAATTGGTAATAAAAAACAAAACTATTGATCAGATAATGTAATTCGAATACCTCGGATGCAAAATTACAAGCTCAGGATTCCTGGAAGAAGAAGTAAGGAAACAAGCCAATAAAGCTGCCGCAATATCAGGACATCTTAAATTCCATCTAGATTGGAAAAACAAACATTTGAGTACAGAATGTAAGTCAAGAATATACAAAACCTGCATACGATCAGTGATGACATATGGTGCGGAAACCAGAGCTGAAACATCAGTAATAAAAAGAATCCTACGAACTACTGCAATGAAGACCTTAAGAATGATAACTGGATACACATTGAGGGACAGACAGAGAAATGTAGACATAAGAGAAAAGTGCCAAACAAACGACGTTGTCAGATGGATAAGGCAGAAAAGAAGAGAATGGAACCAGCATGTCAATAGAATGGGCCCCGACAGAATGGCCATAATAATTCGCAACAACGTACCCCATGGTAGAAGACCTACTGGACGACCACCTAAACGTTGGCAAGACAGTTGGCAGTCAACCTCGCAAGAGTTGCTTAAACGAGGAGGAAACCGGAACTAAACAGGCGATACGCCTTCTAAAAAAAGAAGAAGAAGAAGAACTAAAAATAAAAAAAATA
The DNA here is from genome assembly GCF_002938485.1 of Sitophilus oryzae. NCBI lineage: Eukaryota > Metazoa > Arthropoda > Insecta > Coleoptera > Curculionidae > Sitophilus > Sitophilus oryzae. The sequence continues at coordinate 50,713 of NW_022146754.1, read as the reverse complement.
AAATTTTCAAAACTTTTTAGATGTGTTTCTGGGGTCGAAATATATTACCCTTAAAAATATTTGCATTTATTTAAAATTCACCTTGCATATTCACATTTTTTTTTAATTTTTAACGGTATGGAAATTTGTAAAAGTACAAACGGGATAAACCATTTTAGAACAAGCAAAAACTTTTATGAAGAATGCATTTTTCTCAAACAGTAAGTAATAAAAAATGTTTCCTCTTGTAATGAAAATCCGGGAACTAACAGTATAAATAGAATAGTTCGATACTAATGCCATAAGTACCCCAGTCGTTGAACCTAAAACCTGGCATTAATATGTTGAAGATACCTTTATATTTTTGTAAACTGAATATTCCTTTGTCAATTATCTCAATTCGCAAAGTAACTCAGTCAGTTTTACGATTGACAGAGAGAAAAACTTCTGTCTAGCATTTCTGCATCTTCTTGTCAGAAGCGATTTTGCTATTAGCAGTGCTCTATGTAGAAAATGCACATATAAGGGACAATATTTATATTCTCAGTCAAACCATTCTGAAACAACCAAAATAGATATAGTTCAAATAATATGTCATCGAGCAATCATTATATGCAGTGACCAAAAATCTCTTAATCCTGAACTAAGTAATATTAAAACCGATTTGCTTCAGAATGGTTCTTCTGAGAAGTTTCTCAAAATTAATATATCCAATAATACCAAGTCAGTCTTGCAGACTGACTCATTGATGGGCCAGCCTGAGAGGTCATTTAACAAATTCTAAAGAAAAACAACCCAATGTAACACCATGGTAACTTTTCCGACAAATTCAATGTTTCAATTTCCCAGTCGGACCAGTAAAAGTCGTTGATAGAGAACCGATTTGTCGATAATTGTCACAGAGGATAAAAGTAATAGTCTCGTCATAATAAGCAATACAGAAAATTACAAAAGTATTTCAATAATTCCAATCATATGTAGGCTTGTTTTCAGACTATAACTTATTTTTTTTAATTTCTAAAACATACTTTTATACAATCGTTAATTTTAATGTTTTATTTTTGATACTATCAACCATAAAAAATCGCTTCTCTTTTAGGGTTGAGAGTGCGCATCACCCCTCTTGTCTTTTTACATTGTTCCGTCACTGTGTACGTATTCGCCAATCGGTAAGACAGGCGATGAAACGGATCGTTAGTTTACATTCTCGGGTATCATTGTGGCCTACGCGAACCATTAAAGGCCATTGTCGTTGGAACGGGACAAAAATCTTGCAGCGTTTTGTTAAGGGTTAATGATTAATTATTTTTTTAAGTTTGTAATCCTTTTTTAATCAATTTAAATTCCCTCCGATAGAAACCCGATTATGGTGCAGGGGTATGGGGTGAATTTCGTCTCGGATGGCATCGAGAAGAAGCTATTAATAATATTTTAGACACAATGAAAATTCTTGTACTATCACATAGTGGTGTTATTTATCAAAATCTTTTTTTTTTAATTTGACCCAAGTAGCATTTTTAGATACAAAATCGTAACAAAATCTCTGCTGAGAAACACGGCGAACATTTCGTCACATTTTTGATATAAATTCTTAACATAAATCGCTTTTTGTTTCGAAACATTTTACCAAAATATGGTGTCGCTTCATAAGCTATAACAATAAAGATCTTAGTGTCACAACTTTTTCAAAACTTTTAAGAAACAGATGTAGCTCACATTTACAGATTTCGTACCCGTTTTGTGCCTGAGAAGTTTCCATAATTTATTTGATATTCTGTCAAATTAATATGAGAACATAAAATCCCTTACCGTTTGGATTTTGTTCTGCAGTTTTTGCATTTAAGCATTCATCAAGTTTTTATAGTACTATAATTAAAAAAGCAGAAGAAAGGACATATAGTGAGTACAAATACAGATATTTTTCTAATGTGATTTTATAATAATTTATTATATGCATTACAGATATGATTTGTTTTAGGAATAAATGTAATAACAGCCACTACCCATACCATAAAAAATGCTACTAGCAAATGTTTTTTTTATTTTTTTCTACAATGAAATACATGTTTTTATGTTTTAATTGTGTTATAATAAGTTAATAAAAATGTTTTAATTATTTTAACCTAACCTAACCAGAAGTTTTGATTGGCGTTGTTGACAGGTAACTAGTTCGAAATTTCTACAGAGATAGCGCTAAATCGAAACATTTTGGAAATATGGTTTCTATTCGAAACACGAGTTTGTGTCTTTTTAGACACAAATATGATATAATGTAGATGATTTGTGTCCGAATTCATGTCAATTTTATAAAATAACTAGCGTGTACCAGCGACTTCGTTCGCGTCGAATTAATCATTTGTAATGGTGATGATAAAGCAAAGCAAGAATTTCCATTAACATACAAACTGCATAAAATTTTCTCACATTTACGTCAGCATGAGAAAAAACAATATGGTAATATTATTATATAACTTGGTAATATTTGGGGGGTAGTTTCATCTCGTTGGAATTTGACTTTCGAAAAATCCGTTTGCCAAAAATAAACTTTTTACGTCAAGCACTTTAAGCACAATCGTGGTTAAGAAATACCAAACTTTTTGGAACACCCTGTAAGATTTAAAAACCAAATAAATTATGCTTGTCCAAGCGTTTTCCCGAAAGACTACCCGTTTTTTAAATAACAAATATTGTAATATTTGAGGGGCGTTTTCACCCTCTTGGAATTTGAGATTCGAGAAACCCCTCCTTCGAACCTCTACACCCTAAAGTCAATCTGAAGAATCTTGAATGAATGAATCTTCCAAAAATCAGCTTTTTACGTCAAGCGTTTTAAGCAGGATCGTGATTAATCAATGACCAGATTTTTCGAAACACCCTGTATACATTTTTAAAAAATCTTAAAATATGTAAAAAAACAAAATAATAATAATAATTAATACGCGTTTAAGCGTTTTTTCGAAAACTTGACCGTTTTTTAAATAAAAAATATTGTAATATTTGAGGGGTGGTTTCACCCTCTTGGAACTGGAATTTCGAAAAATCCCTTCTTATCAAACCTCTACACCCTAGAACCAACCTGTATGCCAAAATTGAGCTTCTTACGTTGAGTGGTTTGAGCAGGATCGTGATTAATCAGATGAAGATACTTTGAAGATACTGCTTTCAGAAATACTAAAATTTCTGAGTTACTGACTAAAGAGCGAAGTTCCTATTCATGAGCTTATTAATATTCGTTTACCCCATGGTCACCTCAATTGCTGTTCATAGCGAAAACCAAGCTGTTTTTATTTACCCCAATGTGATGGGTAATTGAAAATAGTCATGGGGTAAATGGAAACACATTAAAACAACTTCAACAAAAATTGGTACTCAAGTATTTACTTAAGAGAATATCAGTTTATAAATAGTTAATTCTTAAATATGGAATACTAAAATTTTTGATCTAGTTTTAGAAATCTAATAACTAAGCGTTTAAATTAAAATGTTTTCACAATTAATTTATTGTGTGTATTCATTAATCTCCCCTTTCTCTTTTTATGCTTTTTCTTTTTATTACTTACCTTACTTGTTTAAAATCATTCTTAAAAACTGTTATCTAACAAAACTTATTGTGAGCTATTATAAACAAACAAACGCATATTGTTACTCTGAAAAGAACCTCAAAAAAACAAAATTAACAATAGCATAAATTAACATACAGCTTTTGATATGATAAATGAATGTGTGAATATCTTGAAAAACGGCTTCGTAATTCGCTTTAATAAATGATGCCGAAAAAAAATGGTCAGGTATTATTGTAATGGTTTGATTGACTATTGAACAGAAGTCCGCGGTATAACAGATGTCTGAAATGACTGATGATTCTTATCAATTAGATTAATGGGTTGTAGGTATTAGCTTGCCAAGATGGCGTATTTGGGTGGAGTTTGTTTTATTGTTATTACTTTACTCTTAGACATATCCGAGGACATATCAGATGCTAAAAAACACAACGGAAAAAAATCATCAAATTTAAAGTGTTATATTTTTATTTATTTTTAGCCCTATTTTTGTTAATTCTATGAGCAAACTGGATATAAATATATTAACTTTACTCGTAAACTCAGTTAACCGAAGGATTGTTTTTTAACCAGCTTTAAAGCAACCTGTGTAATAATTTCGTAGGCAAATTGTACAAAAACATAATTTTTTGGCTTTTGACCATGTCTAAACTGAGCCTTTTACTTTTATCTCATGTTAAAACATGCTTTGGTTAATTTTTAAGGCAAAGTTAACTTGCCACCGATAATTTGCAAATTTTTCAATTACCATTGCTCTTTGATATTATTTTTTTTTATATAACGAGGTGTCTTTAGTGACTGTTGTTCTAATATTATATTCACGCTACATTATAAGCCCCATACTAAAGTAAAAAAACGTTAAAGAATAATGATACACCTTGGTTTTAATTAATAAACATTAGTATCAGAACTAAAGATATTAAGGATATTAAAGAAAATATAACTGTATAATAACAATAAACAAGCATAGATAAAAATTGATAAAACATAATCTAATAGTTTGAATTGCCTCTCTTGGCTGCTATAACTGCCCGTAGAGGTCGGTTCATACTGCTAACGAGACTGGAAATATCATAATGTGTTTTATGTTTTCCCATTCTTCTTTAAGGACTCAGCATAGTTCGTTTAACGAACCTGGTTCCCACTTCGCGACCTCAAATTCCCTGCTAAGCATGTTCGAAACGTGTTCTATGGAATTCGGATCTGTCTAAAATACTGACCAGTTCATATTAGTAGGTATATACTTATATAGTGCACAATAGTCACCAAACCCACCTCATTATATTTAAAAATAACATAAAAAAATAATGATAATTGTGTACTGGGAGAATCGTATTATTCTTTAAAGTCATATACTTTTAATTACTATTAATAAGGTTGCAATAATGAAGACAAACGCCCAACCGGTTTAGTCCATTCACTTGTAATATTGCTGACTCGCATTTATATGTACAATTTGGAATATTACATTGATTTATAATAAAGAGTTAATCGAAAACCATAAACGTTTTCATTATTTAGGAAAATTTTCTTACGAAATTGTTGCACACAGTGTTTTAAAAAACAAATCTTCGGATTAGCCTTGTATAATAAGCCAAATACTAAAGTTTATAAAATATTGAGTTTACAAATTAAGATTGATATATTTATATACAATTTGCTAAAAAAATCATAAAAATAGCGCTAAAAATGAAAAAAAACTATCACTTTTTTTTTTCATCTGATTGTAGTTTTTAAAAGACTCGTTCTGATTTTTAATAAAAATTAATATATTATTCTCAAAATATACTGCATAAGCATAGACAGAGTAGGTATTTTATAAAATAATATAGAAATAATATAAAAAATTAAGCGACCGTGACAGGACTCGAACCTGCAATCTTCGGATCCGAAGTCCGACGCCTTATCCATTAGGCCACACGGTCTCGCCCTTAAAATCCTCCCTGCAACCCTTTTGCCGACGAGACCAGCTGAAAATCACATTTAAATTGTACTTCTAGCATTCGTTATTAAAAGGCTAATGCTTTTTTGGATGACCTTTTAATGGTTAAATTTTTTATAATACTATAGATAAAAAAAACGACGTCCAGTTGGCTTGGAAATGACGATCCACGACATTTACCATACAACTAATTTTACGCACAAAATAAGAGTGAACTTCATCTCCAAGACATCCATGATGCGTTTGTTTTTTTCATATGGAAGAAACACCGTAGAAATTAATAAAACCGGGTGTTTTCAAAAGTGGCTAACCTATATATCTTTTTTTTTTCGATAAAACAACGAAATTTGGTATGTCTGCATATGACATAAATCAGGATTGTATTTTTGGTCACTTCCTGTTTTACCAAAAATGACTATAACTTTTGATTTTAATTGTCACCCTCAACATGTTTTTACTTTATTTGATAGACAATGACCGTCCAAACCGTCAATTTTTCTTTTCTAAAAAATATTTTTAATTCAAAAATACTTTTTCATCTTTTTGTTCTAATTCTTTTGTTTTGTGCATTTTTAGACTACTGACAAACAGCAATATCTCTGTCATTTGAATCAGTGTTAATTTTCAGTGCCTAGGGAGAGGGATGGTGTTTTGGAAAGACACGAAAAATGATTCAGACAAAATGGTGAATGCGCTAAATTTTTTGTATTGCACGAAAACTACTGGAATTTTGCTGGATTCAACATATTGACAAAGTTTACAGAATTATTTTAATTTAGAGTCTGATTCAATATTGAATCTGGAAATGTTTTTTTTTTGGAAAGCTATATATCTTTTAGCAACCTTGCACAACTTATTTCAGTCGTTTTTTTTGCAGTTCAGCATGTTATTAACCTCACTGAATAGTTGGCCTAGCATAGGCATGGCCGGAACAGCGATCTTTTAATAACAGCTACAACCTGTTCCAGTTGCAAAAGAGACCTGTTCCAAGAAACCTGTTCCTATTCCAAACTGTTCCAAAACGTAAATTAATACCGTACTGGTATCATTCTGTTTCGCTTCTCCCTGTTTCAGTAGAAGTAGAGTGTTCTTCGACGGTTTGATTACACGCGATGAGTTTTAAATAAATGCACATATTTTCAGGGCTGGTAGACCTCGATAAAATAAAACAATATTTTCTCTTTACCGTTTTTCAGATAAATCCAAAATAGCCGAGTTATTTTTCTTTTTAAATGTACAATATAAAAAAATAGTTTTTCTTAAATAATGAGAACTACTGGATTTTTTCTTTGTTTTCGTTTCTCTAAATTTTTTACTATCTATATTGCTATATTCCCAAATATAAAGTTTTTTTTAACTAAAAATTAAAATAAAATCCCAACAAATTTTCGAAAAATATAAACTTTTCAAAAACATTTTTTCGCAAAAAAACCTCATGAGAATCAAAATATACCATCCCTAAAAATATATGCGCTTATTTAAGACTCGCCCTATATATGAATAAATATAGATTTATAATTCTGTTATGTACTTAAAAAATACATTCTTGGAAGTGTTTAAATTATACCTACTATATTTATTATAAAATACATTAACCAAACTATTCTACTCTGTATTTTTCAAAAAAAAAACTATTGCATTTGGCAACATCACCAGCGCTTTTTTTATTATAAAAAAATTTCTTCACCTCTTCTCTATCCCGATAACAGATAACAGCTGAATGGTCCCGTCCTAGCGACTAGCGAAAGAGATATACGACCTCGATTCTCAACTCAAACCAGTTCTTTTTACTTGTAACTGTTCCAAACAGTTCTAAGTCCCTAACTGTTCCAAATCCCAAACTGTTCCACAAGAATAAAACAGTTCCAGTTACACTCGCTTTTATATGTATTTTTCTATGCTAATTTGTGCCGCAGTGTTTTGAAACAGCTGGAACAGTTGGAACTGGAACTAGTACAGGATAGCACATGAACATGTTCCAAGCCAGTTCCAAAACAAACCTGTTTGATAACAGTTGAAATGAACCTGAAAATAACAATTCCTGTTCCAAACTAACTTAGCATTTTTGCAAGTCGCATAGCCCTACAAGTACCTTCTATCTAATGACCCTTTATGGTGGCACTGATGATACTATTCCTCATTTGATATGACGCTTAATTTACATCCCTTCGTTCTTGTTCTTCGTTTTCCCTTTCCCACAGTTCTTTTCCATTCTTCTTTCGACCGGATATCAGATCCGAACGTCCGTTTTAATTTGTCATCGAACGATAACGGGCCAATAAAAGTATAATTCCCATTTCTGGAGAAATAAAGTGACCGGTGACGATAAATGGCCAAAGGGTGCCGCCCTATCGTAGTGCCGCTAATACTCGCTCCGGAATGGGGAGGCGCTGCCGCTCGCCGGCCACTCTTTAGCGCACTTCCGGAACTAACCGGAAACATTAGCCCGTCGCCGTTTTGAGGTTGTGTTTGGCCATTAATCATATTTCGTTTGGAGATACTTTTTCCCATTCAGAGGCGTACAATTTCTTTCGTTTTTCTGGTAAACCACTAAAATGGTGTAACTGAAATGAAAATCTTTTATGAAATGCTGTATATAGGAATAACCTAATTTAATGTACCTGAAACTATTTCTTCTTCTACTCTTTCGATATTTGTCGATCTGTTAGTTTAAAGATCGCCTTGGTATGAATTCTTGCAGGTGGACTGCCAAGTGCCTTTCCATTTTTTAAAAGTGTGTGTTTTACCCACCTGTGTTTTACCCACCGGTTTTCCTTCCATAGGTAATCTCTTTTCTTCCATGTGTTTTTACGTGTTCGAACCATTGTCTTTTTTTCCACCCTTTAATTCACATAATTATGTGATATCTGTGTTCCTAATTTGGACTCTTCTAGTCTTTCAAAAAACATTGAACTACGGTTGAATTCCAAAATATATGACAAAAGCCAGATTTATCAATATTTTCATAATTTGCCTGTATATGATAGACCGAATTTTATCAGGTTAGTTAAAAGTTCTAAATAAACTACTAAAAAAAAATATCGCATATTTTCTAAAAAAAACATTAATTTTAAAAACAAGACACTTTAAATTCCCTGATTTTTTAAACAGTTTGGGTAACAGTTTTAAATAGTTTGGGTACTGTGAAGGGAAATTCCGAGGGAAATTCGAAAAAATAAGCTTACGCGTTGACTTGTAATTTTTAGACAGCCGACTATTTGATTGCATGTGAGCGCGGCTCCATAGGAGTATATTAGTTACAAATATGCAACTAAATAGTTAGCCGATTAAAAATTGCCTGTCGGCGTATAGCCTAAGGCTATGCAATGCAATAAAATATTGGGCCTATCGGCTCCATAAAAATGTAGTGTTTTCACTTTTGCAACTAAATAGTCGGCCAACTAAAAATTGCATGTCAGTGCAAATAATTATCCTAAAAAACTCATAAGAGAAAGGTAGAAAAATGCTTGCTTCATTTAGAAATGCGTAATAATTACTTTTATTTTAAATATGCGATAATTGTTTTGAGTATTGTATATGTTACGGTTAAAGTCCGATGTCCGGTTAATGTCGACATTAACATGTTAATGTTTGGGTTAGGATATGTTTTTGGTTGCTTTGTTGTGTGTTATTCTCGAGATTAACCGGGTAATGTCGACATTAACCGGACATCGTACCTTAA